>NC_092461.1:70244298-70546298 GCF_047495875.1 Pithys albifrons albifrons
AGTGAAGGTTTCTATGAATTGTTGCACGAGTAAGAAGACAAGTTATTTATCTGGTTAACTGCTCTTCGCAATAACTTGTGTCTTCTGAGACCGACATTTTATCCCACTGTGGAAATTTGTGATTTCACAGGTGAGAGGAACCAGGTATTGCATCCCCTTTCTCACGCAAAAGATGAGGCATTTCAGGGAAACTACATGTTAAATGTGTATGAGTAACTAAAAAAGATTTAATCATGGCCATTTAATCATGGAAGTTATACTTTGCCAACATAAAGCAAAGAACACAGAAAAGGTTAAAAATCATCAATTCTAGGGCATTGCTGAATTCTAGTTGAATCTATTATAGCCATCAGTTCACTCTAAAATATTGCAATTATTAGATTCAAGTAACAATATTTCTTTGGAACACAGATTTTCTTTAAGTATAGCAGGAATTCACTGCTGTTGCACAACACAGCAATCACAATAAGCAAAATTAAGTTTTCTATTAAAATCTTTGTTACTGATTAATTGTTTTTATTGCTAAACCTTTTAGTATTATTCTTTTTACCAGTAGAAGCATAGAATTATTTTTACAGGTAAAACGGCCCCATATTCATAATAAAGGTACTTACAGAGAAGATCAGGTGCATGTCATAAAACAAGCATCTTAATCAGAGCTGAAGTTTGCCAAATACAGTCACTGGCTTGTATTGAAGGGCATTACTCTAATTAAGCTGGGTTTACATATATATATATATATATATATATATATATATATATATATGTATATTGGCCTTTTTAGCCACCAGCATGCTTCTAGCAAGCCTGGGTAGTGCCCTTCCCAAATCTTCATTCATGAAGCCTAGCCATGATGATGATATATGTAATGTATATTGTAAGTTGTTTATGCTCCCTGACTGTGAAATAATGGCTTGGTGAGATCTATTGAAAATAACTGCCAAACACAAACACTTTGTTTATAATAGAATGACAACTATGTTGATAATTTAGCATAACAAAGGCTTAACCTACAAATGAAATTAGGTAGCTGTTTTCTCAAATCTTAACATACACTGGGAAAATACAATGCCAATTTTACATACAGATTTCACACTGTTGTTTTCTTAAGCTAATATGCTTAGGCTAATAGAGTTTCTTGAAACCTTTTTGGAAGACCAGAGCAACTTTCAAAATGTTATTTGGCTTTCTCAACTTCTTATATAAGCAGAAAATATAGAAGGGAGCATTATTAGTATACAAATACTTGCTAAGAACATCTCAGCAAAGCAATATGGTAGTTATGAGGGTTAAATCTACACAAAGTTATGACAGTTTCTGACACTTCAGACCATTATTGAGAAATGTCCCTTTCAGTGTCTCTGTGCAGAACTGATGATCGCTCTTCTTGGGCCAATTACTTCCCTTGTCACAGAAGTGCTGTACATAGATTTGTGCATGTGTGAACACCCTGTTTGTGCACTTAAGATGCAAAAAAGTTTAAAATAAACACCAATGCGTGCTCATATATTCACAACCACAGTAATGCCCTATAGAGTATTTTGTATTTATTTTTCAGTAGGCTAGATTTCTGCAAGGCTTAATATTTGTCTTTTTCTATACTGTCTTTACATCTAATTTCTAACCTTCCTGAAGATATTTTTCTACTTCAGCAGGACTACTAACCGCAAGCATCATTTGATGCAAACCTAAAATGTTCTGTGAGAATAGCTAGTTCAAGTCTTTCACTTGATTTGAGATTAAAGTTTTGCTTGTTAACTGTGCTTTCAAATGCTACTGTCTGCTTGATTCCTGTAGCCGTGTGAACAATGCAGTGAAACATTCCACTTAAGTACCTTACAGGCAAAAAAAGCAATCCACAGAAAACGTAATAGTGCTTTTTCTATCAAGTCCAAGGGTAAGCTCTAGACTGCAGGCTGAAAAGGACCCAGCATGGAGATTGTCAGCTGACTGTCTTATCTTGTAACTATGATTGCAGTACTTGTCTGTGTTTGGTGGAAGGCTGCCCTGCTATCAAATTTTGTAGGATCATTATATGAAATCAAAATGAGAACATTATTCTCTTAAGTAATATGTTCAGCTTTATACTTTATGACTGTTTTTATATTGATAAAATAAGGATCTTATAGCAGTGGAAATGTGATAGCAAGTCTTGTAAACATCATCCTTTATTTCTATTAAGTCACTACAGTATGGGAGATTTTCACTGCAGAAATAATCAGAGGCACCCTTGGATGAAGAGCAAGTAAACTTCCTCATTTATTGCATGGGTGATGAGGCATATGATATTCTTAGAGGTTTTCTGGTTAAGACTGCTGAAAAGATGAACCATGCAACTGTAAGAAAGAAGTTTAATGGAGTCTTAATAGGAAATGAAACTCAGTGGAACGGCAAGATCTTGTCAGGCAAAGCAGTGTCAGGTCTGCTTTTATCACAAAGTGTATACATTAGTAAAGCAGAAAAACTGGGTTTGGGTTGTATCTGAGTGGTCAAGTAGCTCAGTGTAAAGACAATTTTATCTGTATCAGTTACGGAGAAAAGCAGTTAAGAGAAGTGGTAAGTAAAACATTAAAGAGTGGAATGTTAAAAATGTTTAAAATACTGAATCCTTGAAATTATGTCTTCTTCAGGATTGCATCAATTCTTATGAAATCCATTTCAGACAACAAAGAAAAGTGAGCTCTTTTGATAGAAAAAAATAGATTGTACTTTCAAAATTATTTTTGAAAAGCAGTGATAATCTATTTTTGCATCTTACAAGTCATTGAAAATTGAAATCCAATAAAAATGAAACATGATACTTTATGGATATGAATTGATTATACTGACAGTGATCATGTCTTTCTCCACTGAATATTTCTCAAGATTTTTTTTCATCACATTTTTTTACTTGACTGAAGTGATATGCAAAATCAGAGAAAAACTGTTAATGAAAGGGTGTTTCCAAGTCAGCTCTAGAAAGCAGTGATGAAGTAAGAAATATATAAAAGAGAAAAGATCAGCTAGTACACTGGTAAGAGGTTGTGGTTTTATTAATTATAGGTTAGGAATATTATCATTATAATAAGAGAACTTTGCATGAAGTTTCTGCATAAATGCATTTTGTTAACCTGTAGAATAAATTGCATCTTTGAAATTACACTGAACAAAATTAAGGTTGGCTTTTAAGACCAAAACAAACACCAGCAGATCAGCTTTTGCATCTGTTATGACTCCTACCTGCAAACATCAGAGTAAAGTTAAGAGTTTGAAGAGGAATTGGCAGGAATTCAATACTAAGTTAGTGTTATTGAAGAAAAGAAGACCCACACTGTTCATCACAGCTTTGCTCCTCAGTGCTGTTGTCTCACAAAACGTAGACTGGTTTATACAAGCTAAGTTAAAGGGCTTTAAGTTTCATAAGTATATTTATTAAGTTCTGCAGCTGAATGATCTGGACCTGGAAGAACATGTTACATCTCCTTCCTCATTTGATAAAGTTGAAGGAAATACCACAAAAATCAGAATACAAGAAGAGATGGACAACATCCATAGCTTTGTCCTTTTCCACTAATGTAATCACTCTGCCATAGAAGGCCATTAGGCTATCAGGCAGGACTTGCTTTTGGTGAAACCCTGTCCTCCTCCACATGCCTTAACATAGCTTTCAGAAAGATCTGTCCCATGATCTTCCCAGCCACAAAGGTGAGGCTGACAGGTCGCAGTCATCTGACTGCCATGACCTTTCAAATATCATGGAGTTGCTTGGCAACTACATAAACCAATTCTTAGGACTCTGTGATTCATCTCATCAGGTCCAATAGCCTAATATACATTCATGTTCCTCAGGTGCTCACAAACCTGACCTTCTCCAACAGTGGAGAGACTTTTCTCCTCCAGTCTCTGCCTTGTGATCCTTCCACTCAACAGGTGTGGGTAGTGGGGCTGTCAGTGAAGAATGAGGCAAAACTGTTGCAGAGTACCTTAGCCTTCTCATCCATTGTCACCAGTTTGCCAGCCTTGTTCATTAGGGAGGGTACGCTTCCTCTGGCCTTTCTTTTTTGCCTGACATACCTGTAGAAGCCCTTAGTATTTGCATTCCTTGTCAAGTTCAGTGCCATTCATGTCTTGGCCTTCCTGACCTCATCCCTACACAACTGGACAGAGTCACCACAGTCTTCTCAGGATATCCCTGCCTGCCTCCACCGTCTGTGTATTTCCTTCTTGCTCTTTAGTTTGACCAGTAGGTGTCCACTCACTCACGGTGGTCCCTTGCTTTCCTTTCCTGATTTACTACACCTTGGGATCTCTGGCTCTTGCAGTCTGTGGAAAGCATCCTTAAAGTTTTGTTCTTCTTCTTTGTCCTTGAGGGCAGTTGCCCTATTAGTCCTATTGATTAACTCCTTGAAGAGCTGGAAGTTTGTTTTCCTAAAATTCAGAAAAATCCCTATAACTCTTTGCCTGACCCATATCCCTCAGGACCACAAACTTCACTAGTGCATGATCTCTACAGCCCAGTCAATTTAAAATCCTTAAAGAAAGTTGATTTTACAGAGTATGTTTACAAGAAAAAATAAAAGGGAAATGTTTTAGCATGATTAGTACAGTCCTCTGTAAAAACAACTTAGCTTTTCACTGCTATAGTTCACTGTCTGCACAATGAGGGGCTACTCTTTAAAGAGCTGTGTTAGCTGACAGAAATCTCCTGTGTAAAAGAGGAGTGACATTGAAATAAAAATTGAAGTGAAATTTGGGGAGTTGTATGTATTCCGTGGTGTTGCTAAATTTTATCTCTGATCATTCAAGATTAATACAAAAGAAATTGTGAACTATCATCTTTCCCACAATGAATCTGCCTTAATATTCCTGGCTTTGGTCAGTTTGAAGTTATTAATTCTGATAGTATTTGTGTGTTCTTAGACAAACTGCAACAAATCTGTACTTTTCTTTAGGTAGATAGTCTAGTGAGACTTGGGTAATGATCAAATGCTTGCTTTCTTATATATAAATGGATCATCTACTTGGCAAATAGATTGCACCTTGGCAAGCTGAAGAACTGAGATGCTTTTGTTTATTGTGCCTGTAGCAAAAGCAATGTATCTATTTGCCTTTTTCATAATGGCTTACATGGTAGTCTTCATAAATAATAAAAATAAATATTACCTAGTCCTGAAGATGGAAGTGGTTTCTGTAATGCTCTTTGTACTTATTTGTTAGGCCTGTGTATCCTTATGTATGCATGAAGCATGTTATGCAGTATGCAGATTTATAGGTTTTCTGAACAGAGAGAATTTGTGCCAGAAGCTACCTACTGTAGCACATTTCTGTTTCATTACCCTTGTAAAAGATAGCTACAGACATTTTAATAACTTATGACTCAAGCTGTCTAGAAGTAACAATGACACATTGCATGTTGGTCTGTGGTTCTCTCATTACCTCATCAATTTTCTTTTAACACAATTTTAACGGGAGTTATGCCTCGAATTTTTTTAATTAGTTTAGCCACTATTACTTTTTTATGTTTTATCTCTTCAATGTCTCAAACTGGATTCAATAATGTCAGCTGGCATTTTCCAAAGATTAGTCCAAGACGGATCAAGAAACTGATGGTAAGACCAGTAAGCTAAATCATATCCTTATATGGATGGAGGATCTGATTAAGCTTCAGAAAAGCTTAAAAGATAAAGGGACTTGAAAAGGCTGCAAGTTAAACCTTTGCTTTAAGATGGATTAATTGGTCCTTATTTATTATTCTTCAAAGGACCTGATGTACTTTTGCTTCTTCAGATAAAAGAATTACCTGCTAAACATCCAATAAGAGTACAAGCTGACTAGCTCCTTTATGTTCATGCATTTTTTTCCAAATTTTTCATCATAGTCAAAGTTAATGGTCATAGATGCATATTTCAATGGTAATATGGTTGTGCTTGCCACATATTGATGTGCCTCCTGACTATAGGAGCTTAAAGAAGTTATGTCAGATCTTACTTCATTATTGCACCACTTTAAATATAAAACCAGCATTTGCACCTAGATTTGCACAGGACCCTCCCCTTTCCACAAGCTCACAAAGAAGAAATTTTTTTGTTACAGATCAGGACATTTTCAAAGTCAGAAAATGCGACTGAGGAATGCGTTTGGTGTGCTAAGCCCCCTCAGATGGAGTGCTATCTGAATGCCTTTGCTGTCATGGTTTTGTATATGCAATCATATCTCCCAACCTATTTTGCAATAACTGAGCTAATGAAGATAAAGGATTTCATTTTGGAAATCTGGGATAATATTGGCACAGATTCTGCATTAATATACAGTGATACCAAATTAGATTTATGCTGAACTAGTAATATGGTTCAACCATACGTATAACATACATAATTATTAAACATAATTAAGTATATTTTCTACATATTATCATTGAAAAATTATTATTCATACTGATGCCTTAAGATTTTTTATATATTTCTAGATTTTAAAATAGCTGCATATTTTCTCACTCTTAAGGTAGCAGTTAACAGTTTCTAAACCCCTTTCTCAGTTTGTACCACATTCTTGAAATTCTGTTTAACAGTCTTTTCAAGGAAAGAGACTTTAGCAGGAACATCTTGTTTTGGACACATGCGTCTGGACCAGAATAATAAGATGCATTATACTCAAAGCAAGATAGGACCCCCAGAACACTTGGAGGGTCTCCAATAGGGAAGTTCTGAGGGTGGTACCAAGGGCAAATGATTTTTATGTTGGATGTACCCTCTAGGCATAGTAATTAGTTAAAGCTGTAAAATTGTGAGAATTCTATGTTGTGTGTGCACCTGAAACCACTTTCATTAAAGACCAGCTCTCTGTTTCATCTATATTAATATAGTCTCAAAAATTCTGTTCTCCCATTTTAGGCAACAATACACACATATGTGCACTTTATACATATATGCATGCAGGCAAAAAGTGCATAAGTGATATGCACTTATACAAAAAGTGTATCAAAGTAGACTGAAAAAACTGCTGGATATCACTGCAGATTATTTGTTATCTAATATGCCCTCAATGTGGTTCCTAGTAATAAAATGGAGTAATTATTTTCAGTCCTATTGAAGAGTATCAAATGATCATTTCAAGCTTAGAATAGAGAAGCTTACCTATTTACAGCATGAAATACACGAAAATGGGATAGTATCTAGTTCATTATTTATAATCTATCAATGTATTTGAGATATGTGGAACTAAGAGTTATAAAAGCATTTTCCTGTAAAAATACAAATTTATCTAATCAAATAAAGGAGAACAAATATTTCAAGAGCAGATACTTTGAGCATTAATGTCTCCAAAACCACTGGAAACTGCTATACACAACTATAATGTTAGTAATGTTTGAGTTTCTTCATGCAATTACTGATGATGGGGAGTTCACACAGAATTAAAGGGAATGCACCTTTCTCATTGCCCTGTGTTATAACAAGTTTGTTGTGCATTTGGAAGAAAGAAAGAAAGAAATATGGTCTTGTAAAAGTGAACTAAATGTCTATCTCCTCACAACCCAAACTGTATTCAGTATGATGTAATAGTTTCTAGAGGAAAAAAAAATAGTTGAATTCCAAACTTCAAAATCTAGACATTTTAATTGTATTGTATAACTAACCAAATTAAATGCATGAGTGCATTAATTTCTTTCTTTTTTCTCTTCTGGGTTTTTTTTTTTTGGTCATCTTTTATTTCCTTTATACTTCTTTGAATTTGCACAGGATATATATAATTTTCACTTGCCCATGTAATTGCATGATTTCCATAAAGTCAACTACAACATTAGCATCGAAATATAACTGTTTTAAATTAAAAGAAACATGCTGGTCTTGCCAATGCAAAACAATTTTGCAGTTTTAGGAACAGTATCAATCTTTTCAGTGCTCTTTTTACTGTATTATTTTTTTCCTTTTAAGTGTATGTTATTAGTCTTAAAAACCTATGTGAAAGTGTGGAATCAGAGCAGAGAAATAAAAGGCAGAGGACGTTATCTGAAAATTGCCTTTATCTATAACCATTAGGAAGAACACATTTCCCATTGCAATTTGTATTTCCAGATTGTATCCTTTGTGTTGTAAAACCAGGGATGGAAAAAGCGTTTATAGTCATCTAGCCCATCTCCTTGCCATTGCAATTATTCCCTATTGCAATATTGGACTGGCTCAACTAATGCAAGTTGGCCAGAGTAATGGAAACATCATTAGTTCTCACTGAGAGACAATTCCCAAAGTTTAACAGTCCTTATTTTTGGAAAGTACTGTCTTGGTTCTGAATTGTCCCTTTCATAATTTTATCCTGATATGTTTGCCTATTTGCAGAAACTGGAGCATGCCTCTCCCTTGAAATTCTTCAGTGGACATTTTCTGAGTTCTCTGATGACCTCTCATAAAACTCCTTAACTAAACTATACATCTCTGATTATTTTAGTATTATTCCCCAGTTAATCATCACAATTTATCATGTCAATGTCTTTCTTGGATATAACAATGCTTGAGAAATTGATTACATTTAATGATGGCTCTAACTATAAGACAAAAATATTGTTTTCCTGCTGTGTGAGGACAGATAAGGTGGTCCATACACATAGTGATGAATGGTCAAACATGAATAGATATTTCTGTATTTTCATAAGCAAAATAAGTCAATTGTCTTTATTATTATATAACTCGGTATCTAAAGCTCTCTTGGCAATCGGTGCTTCTTGGTTTCTTCTGCTGAAGTTTTCCTTGGATGCCTTGGAGGGAACATTAAACTCCTGTCTGTTCTGGTCTAGAAATTTCTGAACATATTTTCTGTTTCAGATCCTTTTTTCTCTTTGTGCTGTTTCTCTGTCTTTGTTGCAACATTTCCCAGTTTATCTGACAGTTTCATTAATGTGTTTTCTATCCCCCCTTGCAGAATGTAAATGAAGATGTCAAAACTAAATTTAACATGAATACTGGAAATACATCCCATTTCAGCAACTCAAAACTGAGTGCATTTCCATTTATCATTAGTCCTTGTCAAGAGACCTTGAAGTCATTCATTTCCTCAAACTGATTTGTTGCAAGCTAATTCTGATGCATGCATGCAAAAAGAGACAGTTTATACTTGTATTGTGGCACTAGTGATGGTGAATTTTAATAAAATAGAACACATTTTATATACTCATTGTGCAAGTAAACTATTGATAGTGAGGATGTCCCTGATCTCTCCCTCTCAGACTATAATGCACCATGGTCTTTGATTGCAAAAATTTGTTATAGTCTGTCAAAAGTATCTTATGGTAAATAGAAGTTCAAGAAGTAGATATTCTTTGGGTCCTCTCAAACTGCCTGTTGCACAGTTACATGTAACATCAGAGAATATGACTCAGCACTTCAGATACTGCTCCATATTCCTTTGGGTCAGCATACAGTGACATGTTTTAATGCTAATATTGTCATTGACTTTATGGAAATCATGCAATTAATTACATGTGGAAATAGGTCATGCAGGATAAGCAAGCAAAGGCATTGATCTAGGCAAGTGAACTAAATAACACGTTTCATTCATCTCTACATGTCATTTTCTTGTAAAAAGAATCATAAAGAGAGCTCTCTAATCGTTTAAGGGAATGTGATGACTCTGATATTCCATAATACTGATAGCTTGAAGATCTTCATACCAATAGAATAACTTTTGTAGGCAAACAAATTTAGCTAAATATTCTTATGTATTCATGGCTTATATAACTATAAAATAAATTCTAATGGATTTTTAAAATGAGATCAATGACCCAGAGGCAATTATATCAATACAGGTGGTATAAAACCCACATATTTCTTGTATGCAATCTGTTTCTAAAGAGCTTCTGAGATGCACAATATAGTGTTCATTACTCAGTGCTCCTGAGCTGAATCATCAAGTATAATGCAAAGTCTTTGACGAGGTCTTTTTAAAAAACCAATATTCTTCCTGAGAAAAGCAAATTTAGAGCTTAATTGACAATGCATGCCTCCTCCTCTGCTTACTTAAAAGGTTTTCTGGCTTGAAATGATAAATGTTTCTGAGTCAGCACCTCTGAAAAAAGCTGGTATAGGGGACACAAGAGTAGGCTGCTTTGTGAGGGAACACATCTTGCCAGTGAGGCAGGCAGAGGCAGAGTCTTTTTAGGAGAAGAATTCCAGAGCAAGGCCCATGACAGTCATTAGGATCATCCCCAGCCCACAGGGCTGCTCCTGGCTTCTTCTCACACATCAGCACTCAGCAGGTCTCACGTTCCAAACCTGTGCCACCTCAGAGCTGGTCTCTGGCAAAGGCACATGTCCCTGAGGAAAAAGGTTCAGAACCTGTTAAATTTCCTTTTTCCCCCCAGTTTTTATATGAAACTGCTGTGCTTTGTGTATGTTGTGTGTGTGCTATTCTCCCCTCGTAAGAAGCCTCTTATAATTAAAGAAAAAAGGCCCTATATAATGTCAGTGTCACATAGAGGCATCACTGATTACAGGGCTCATCTTGTTCCTGGCATATAATTTTAATAGAAAACAATCTTGCAAGTGGTGCTTGAAAGAAGTTCAGAAGAATAAAACCTTCTGTGTATTCACTGAAGAGGGACAATATCACAGAACCTGTATAAGCATTGTAGAACAACATAATTCCAAAACTAATGCACTGTCTTTTGGACTTGAAGCAAGCCATAGATGTTCCAGTACAGCATATCATTGTTCCACTGGGAGGGCAAATAGAAGTTTTTGTTCATGTAGTGGTTGAGGAATATTTTAACATCCTGCCAAAAGCCTCTTACTAAAGCAAGGAGGTCCCTGAGAAATGTTTGGTATCTTATTACCTATTCCAGAAGAGAGGATCCCAACACTGTTGACATCTCTCCCTCAGAAGCAAGTATGTCTGTTTTTGCTGTATGACTAAAACTAAAAATCATTTATTTCTAAAAAATCATACTGAATTTTTTTTTTATAAATTGTCCTGCAAGATATAGCTCACAAGAAGAAAGGCACATTGTGCTTGGAAGCAGTGGCAGAAATTTTCATCTAAGAACGGGCCAGGAACGTAGATGATTTATAGCCTTATAGGTAATCTGTCACATAGTATAAGTCACCCATAAACTTTGACATTAAAACTTTGAATATAAGATAAAACGTGGAAATTCTAGAATTTTTAAGTAATGTTACATTAAGGTAATGATGCTTGTTCAACATTTTACACAAAAGCATTTTACCTTGCTTTATATAGAGACAAAGCCAAATTCTCTGCTTCCAGTACCTGCCCATGATGCACTCAAGAAAATTCAGACTTGGCTGAGAGGTGTCAGAAGCCAATGATGACTACAAAATGTGAGAAAATTTAATGACCTGGACTGTATCTTGATAGAAATGACACAGAAGGGAGTTCCAGCTCTGTTCATGAGTGTGACAGAGATCAGACTGATGACCTTACAAGAAAAATATAAAGGGTGTGAAAGAAAGAACAGTGATCAAATACTGCACAGGTGTCAATTTACAGAAAAGAGTTTAAATTTCAGGGATATTTCTGAATTTTCAGCCAATCTCACTTGTACAGAGAGGAATCATGCGTGGAAAGAGCAGCACAATTGATCATGGGAGGACTGGCTGTAACCGAAGAGTTTTGTAAAGCCTTTTCTAACAATTCACACCAAAGTACTTCTGCACCATTCTGAAAATACCATGAAGAGCTTTTGAAACCAAGGTGCATACTCAGCTCTGTAGAAAGGAAGAGTAAAAGTTTGGACAATAGATACATAATTGTTCTTTAAATATATTTTGTGTGAAGTTCTTTTGCAGAGACTGGGAACATCATAACCAAATGGAAATAAAATGTGAAATGCATTACTTCATCTTGTTATATTCAGCTGTGGAAACACAGTATGTTTAATGAATCCAGGAAATCCTATAAAGTATTTATGTAAATAAAAGAGAGGTATTATTATAGCTTTATTTGTCTTTAGTATACAAGGAAAATTGGAAATATTAAAGCATAGACAACTTTAAAATTCAAGTAGGGGTGGGACAGAACAATAAAAAATCTTGCAGTAACAGTGGATCAAGAGAGTAAAGATTAGGAAAACCAGAAACAGTCATAGGACTGCAGTTCCTTTAACATAAACTCTTAACTCAGTCCATACTTGTTGGTTTTGGCTTAAGTGTTGAATGTACACTTCTAACCAAGAGACAAAATTTCTTGACTGAATTTTATTCTGTATGTATGTTCTTGGGTTCTAGACCTGTGCCTGTGTTTGTAAACAAGTATCTTTTTCCATGTTGTTCCGTCAGGCTTTGTGGGACGATTGTGATGGTTTTGGTTTTTTATTCTCATCTTCAAGGGAGAGATTTATTAAAAATTAGAAGAGAAAACCCATTGCTATCCTTCTTTCTGAGACTTTTAGTAAACGTTTTTTGTTTTCTGATATTCTGTTGCAGCAATTGCATGTATGTTTGTATCATCTCAAGTGGGATCATAAGATAATTCAAGTCAGAAAAGACCTTGTCCCCTTATTATTCACTGGCAATTTTTTGTAATACTGATTAAAGCAGGATTAACTAAATAGGGGTTGAAGGTCTTAGACTAAGTTTATTTTGTGTAACATTTATGAGTATTATCTAAAGTGGTTATCACTCTGTATCAACTTTTTGGGGGATTTCAGAATAACTTGATCATATTTTTTTCCTAACCCATAGGCAGATTTTTAGAGCTTTATGTCTCCATTTTCCTTGCTAATAACAGTACAGCTCCCAGAGTGACATTCTGAAGTTGCATGACTTTTCTGAATCTTGATTCATATAGTGAGCCTGCAAGTGCTTTAAGCAGTACAATAATTTAATTGTTAGACTGTTACATTCATTGCAAACAGTGAGTCTCACTTCAACTCAGACAAGGTAAAAAGTCACTCTCAATTATCATGTTCATTATTTTAATCTTTAATTGAATATTCATTAATTAAGAGTTTCGGGCCAATGTAATGATAGCTTAAAAGATGGACCATTAACAACCGTAATAGTGCATTACATTTTGCTTATTATGCAAATGATTTCAGGGGTCAGAAGTGGTTACCTAGTAAAGTATATAGCAAACATACTGTTCAACTGTGCACAAAATTAGAAGTTTAGGTAATGCTTATGAATCTTGGATTTTAATAATTCATTCTGACCTGTCCAGAGCCATAGTAAACAGAGAGGAACTAATTTAATATTTGCTAGTATGGTGGCCATTCATAACACTGCGGTAACTTAAAATCAGTAACCATGTTTGATCTTCTTAAATTATAATAATGATACTTCTTTGCACAGGTCTGCTCTCTCCTGACAATAGATGGGGTCTTTCTCTGCTTGTTAGCTGAAGATAAAGGTAATATTAAGAACCAGATGACTTTGTATGTCTGTGTACATGTAATTGTCCATCTGTATAGTGAAAGTAGTTGCCTCATTTGAAATCAGATTCTTAACAGCAACAAGGAAGTTTTTTTTTATTTCATAATAAGCAATATTTTTACTAGAATTATTCTTGCATCTTGTTATGATTTAGTTTGGCAAAATGTCAACCGCGCAATACAGAGTGAAAGGGTCCCCCTCCAAGGGAAAGGAAAGGAGGAAAAAACCCCAAACAAACTAGAAATGGAATTTTGAAGTGGCAAGGTTTTTAAATTTACACAGAAAAAATAAAATTTAAAACAGAATATAACATATATATATATATATATATATATATATATATATATATATACACAAATGTGAAAAGAAATAATAACACCTTCACCGAGTTGTCCAACTTAAAAATACAGATTCCAACCAGCCAAACCCCAGAAAACCTCCAAAATCTCTTCCAGAGAAATCTCCCAGCAAGAGAAAAGAGAAATTAACAACAAAATGTTCACGTCCCCTGATAAATACAGTGTGGACGTCAGCAAGCCCTAATCTCAGGAGAGTCAAAGCAGAGCATCCACATGGGGGCTGAGGCGAAGGCTGAAAGAAACAGAAGCTTCTCCTCTCTCTCTTTTTATACTCCTTGACACTTCTTGATTATGTCAGATGATATGAAATACGTCTTTGGTTGCTTAAGTCAGGTGGTGCCTGTCCCTTCTAATGTATGTCACAACCTTTGGGCCTGCTGAATGAGTCCTACCTGAAAACTAAAGGCAAAACTACCACACGTTTAAAACTTTTAAAAGGCCTATATAGTTTAACGACTTTATATATATATATATAATATATAGATCATTCTACAGTCCTCTGCTTCAAAATCTGAAAACATGAAATCACTGAGTTTGGACAAAAAGGACAATGGGGAGCAATTAACAGAGCTAATGGCCTCAATTCTTTTTGCCATTTTAATTCCTACTGACATCATTCAGATACTCCTCATATGTTCTCTTATAGACAGGATTATGCCTTAGGATTGAATCTGAAGATTGTATTTTGTCTGAGTCCTTACTAACGCTAACAAAACTCACAATATACTAGTACCTCAAAAGCACAAAAAAAGCTTTTACTCTACAACTCTTGCCTGAGAAAATAAAATAAAACCTTTTTTTTCAACTTCTTAGTTAGAAAAATTTCACTTGTGTTGTGTAGCATGAATAGAAAGAAAGGCATATGGATACAATTTTGTCATCTGTCAAAGTCAGCCTGAATGTGAATCCTTTAGCCAGGTCTCCCATTCTTACCCTGTAGTTTCCATGGCTTGCAGGTTTCAGGAAACCATGCAGTCCCTCCTAGGTCCTTCTCAGAAAAATCTCCCCTTTTCTGTTATATCATAGGTTATAACGTCTCACAACTCCACCAGATTAGTTTCTGCTGGTAGCTCCCTTCTTCCTAGAGCTCTTCAGTTTGTTTCATGCTGTGCCCCAGAATTTCTTGTATTGGAGGAGCTCAGTTCCATCAGTGTTGGGGAGGCACACAAAGCTCCCCTCCTTCTGGAGGACTCCAGCTGAGCTGGAGAATCTCAGCCATGAAAAGGCAACATAACAGTTTTCTTTTATCTTTCTCATTCACACTCCTTTAGTGGACTAGAGAAGACAGCAAAGCATAAACTGCAGGCAAACCCTCTGGACTAGTTCTGAGAGACATACTGAAGTTCCGATAAGAGTTATTGAGCATCGGGACAGGTTGCACAGGGCAGTCATTTAGAAACTTGCCCTGGAGGTATTTAGAAGATGTGCAAGTGTGGCACCCCATTTAGGGGTGGACTTGGCAGTGCTGGGTGTCTTGGGTTGAGCTGGCAAAATGCCAACTGCCCAATGACAGAGTCAGCTTCCTTCCTGCTTGCTGAGAAAAGAAAGGAAAAAAACCATAGAAACTCGTTTATGCTTAAACTAACTATATATTTATACAGGAAAGAGAAAATTAAGAGAGACTACAATATAACATACAAGTTAGAAATAACAAGAAATAACTTCCCACTCTCCAGTAAACACACAAATTTCACTATTCAACTACAAATTATTCTGGAGAAATTAATTCCCTAGAGACAGACTTAAGCAGAGAGAAAAACTAAGAACAAACATTTTACTTCCCTAAGATAATGGTGGTGAGCCAGTGCTGGGCCTGGGCCTCCCTGTCCCTCCTGGGACAGCACAGTGTGTCCTCCCAGGACCACAGCTGTGAAGCAACTGACCAAGCCCCTCCCACACTGGCTCTTACCCCTTTGGAGATGATGTCGTAACATGGTATGGAATACAATACTATTGCCTAGAAGAAGTCAGCTGTCAGCTAGCTCAGCCCAGCTCAAGTCAGCCAACAGCTTCAGGCCTACCCTGAAATGTAAAGCTCAAATTTAGGTCTACTCGGCTAAACCCATAACACTGGGTTAACAGTTGGACTTGATGACCTTAAAGGTCTTTTCCAACCTAAATGATTCTATAATTCAATGGGGAACCAAAATAAATTAAGCCCTTAGAACCCTTAGAATTGCATTCTGGTTTTATTTTAGTTAAACTTACTGCAAATTAGTTGAAAAAATAAAAGAAAAATTCTATAAAATCTTAAGTAGTCAATACCATCGCTTTTTCTTTCCAAATGACAGCAAGAAATGTTTTGCAAGTTATCCTAATATCTCTTTCGATAACATGGAGATGTAGCATGAAAGTCCCCATGATAACTTTGCAGTCTAGTCTACACCTGTGTAATACTACACAGAGGAAACACTTCCTCTGACTGAAGACAGAGATGTAGGAAAATATTCCATGAATGTTAACCAAGACTAAAGAGCGAGGGTCATAGTATCCTGATAAACAGATTCCAGGGAAAATTAACTGGGCAACAAAAACTGCTGCATTTCTGTTGTTTCTTCATGGGTTATGTTCTACTAAGTTGGTCAGCAGAAAGTTCTCTTCCACCTGACTTCTTGAAACCTTGGAACAGGGAGAAAATTTAGTTTAGGCTGGGACTGAATGAGCATGCTTGATGTGTAAAAGTTTTGACCAGGATGGGCATAGGTTGTGCCTCAGACACAGGAAGAAGACTGGTGCCTTGAAGGAAAGGCAGAGAATCAGGAAAGAAGTCTGCTGGGGGCAGGGAGTGAGGACGCAAAAAAAGCAAAAACATATGTACGCACATACAGGTTGAGGCAACTGATACCAGTTTACTATTACCTAAATACCTAAAAACAAGACTGAGGAAAAGCAAGACTGTCTCTTCAGAGATACCAGAGTCTGGAGTTGGCAATCCCCTTTTATTTCCTTCCTATCTCACCGAGTTTCTCAGTTTGAGTAGCTGTTGAAATAGTTCAACAGGTATAAATTAAAAGTCCTTTTCATTTATTTGTTTAGGTGGTCAGTCTAAGAATAAAAGATGCCCAGAATCTGGTCCTGGTCACACCAAAGATACATGCCAGTGAAGTCAGTGGAAAGGAGGCTATTTCCTGATTATTAATGGTTCTATATCACTACCATACAGTGTAGGGACAGTAACTTTTCTCTTGTCATTTTATTCTCAGGTAGGGGATTCTCCCCAGGATTCCCAGCTGTTATGGGTTCACCTAGGTGGGCCTAGATTTGGGCTCTGAAGTGTGGACTAGGCCGAAGCTGTCAGCTGACTTGAGCTGGGCTGAGCTAACAGCTGACCTCTTCTAGCCAGTAATTTTGTATTCCATACCACATTATGACATCATCTCCAGGGAAGTAGGAACCAGTGTGGGAGTGGTTAAGTCAGTCACTTCTCAGCCCTCCTCTTGGGAGGACGTACGATGCTGTCCCAGGGCGGATGGAGAGGACCAGGCCCACCACTGGCTCACAGGGTATCTCAGGAAAGTAAATTGTGTTGTTCTGGGTCTCTCCTTTCTGCTTGAGTTTGTCTCCCTGGGGAATAAGTATTTTCTTAAGTAATGTGTAGTTAGGACAGTAGAATTTGTGTGTTCGTTAAGAAGTTGAGGTGGGGAACTTGTTGTTGCAGGCTTGTGTGAGTGTATATTTGTACTCTCTTCTAATTGTCTCTTTCTTTCTGTGAAAAATGTATGTAGATTTAGTATAAATGCCATTTGAAGTGTTTTTTTAATTTCCCCTCTCTTTTCCTCCCTTTCCCTGGTGTTAGGAGGGAGGCTTTTCTCTCTGTGCTTGGAGGGGGTTGGCAGTTGCTTATCTCAAACCAAGACACCAGTGCAGGCCTGCTCATAAATACTCTCTCTATTTTAATCCTCATTTAAAGAATACTTCAATATTGCTTAGAATTCTAAATCAGTAAGTATTTAAAAAATCATTGTATCCTATGAAGTATACTATATTTTAAGAAATAAAAATAAATGTAACAACTGTGTCTGTTTTCTAAGCCAGTCTATTTGGCATTATTTAGGGAAAATACACTTTAGGTCTGCAGAACAGCTAACATTAGAGTTCCCTAATGATTTCAATTGTCTTCTCAGTCCCTCACATTCTGCTTCAAGTGAAACAGATGTTAGATTTAGATGTTTGTATTTCTGGAGGAATGAGTAATTGTGTTACTATCTGTTTTAATTCAGGACCAACTTGTTCTTGAGAGGTACTTAAGCACTCATTTTAGAATATTATATGGTGATACACAGTAAGATGCTGATATAGGAGCAGACAGTCATATCCTCCATGAGTTCCCTTTACTTCCCTGAGCACCCTCCTTAACGAATCCCTTTCCCACTGCTTTATACTCCTGGTATTTCTGAGAAGAGAGAGGGAATTCTACAGAACTTAATCTTTTATCTCATGTTAACATGCCAGAGTTGCCAGGGGTCTACTTGTCAACATTATCATCAGTTCCCTTCTTTATACACATTTATAGTTCAACATTTTATAAACATCTAATCAGTCAAACTTACTCAATCATCAGTATCATAGAGTTTTACTTATTAGGAAGTTCAGAGTTTAGTTTTCTGAAATACTTTTGTTGCATGGTAGATGAAATGATCTCATAGGTAAAGCAGTGATGCTAGAAAACATTTGGAAAAATATCATAAAGGATGGAAAACTAAAGATTAATGTCATTTCCTTGGAAGATAGAAAATTAAAGTCTTAAAAATTAAACAGTCACACTTTTTAGTATAGTGTTTTTGTCTCACTCTCCTTGGCAAAGCATATTATATATGCCATCCAGGCTTCTCAGATTTACCCATTATCCTCACATTTTCCCTGAATATTTAATCTTTAATTTCATCTGTTCTTCTCATGACCCCTGCAACTGATATTTCATTGAAGTCAGCAGATCTATTTCTTGAAAGATTGGGATTCTCTATCTGTTCTCACAGTGCATTGAGTGTAGTTGAACTGTGAGTTTTGTAGTACCAGTGCAGAGGGGTTCAGTTACCCACTCCCATCACTTTCTGCAGGTGATCACAGAATCACAGAATCTCAGATTATTCAGAGTTGGAAGGGACCCACAAGGATGATCAAGTCCAACTCTTTAGTCAATGGCACACATAGGGGATTGAACCCATGACCTTGGCATTATTGCAATCAAGTTAAACCAAGTTTTAACCAACTGAACCAATCTCCATCCAACCTTTATGTCTTGCATATTCATTGTGGTTGCAACCCCTATTGTCTGTAATGACATCCTCAGGTGCTCAGTTACAACCTTGTGAAGTTCACAAAACTATTCCATAAAATTTTATTTCCCTGCTGTATGCTTTTTAACATTTCATTGCTGTGAACTACCACTGCTTTAGGTGGCTGTCCAACATATGGTAACTGCAGTCAGCTCTGCATGTAATGTTCTCACTTCTGGGGAGCGAATGAAGTTTATTATTCAAAATCACTAAGTATACTATTAGGTTTGTAGATGGCCTTCTGATTTTTTCGATCACTTAACTTCCCTTAACATTCGACATACATTTTTTTAAGAGTTCTGCTTCATAGTGTTACACATCTGCTACTTAGTTTCCTCTGGTCTGTGATTTTGTGAAAATCTTATATAAAACAGTACAAGTGAAAGCACCCTTTAAGCAACTTAAATGTACATTTCATAGAAAGAAATCTATCTCTTACTGTAAGACTGCACAATAGTCACTTTCAAACTTCCCACACGTCCACTTATGCAAAACTTAGCCTTTTCTAATAATATTCTGGGGTTTGTAAGTTTTTTTTTTTAATTTAATATTCCCCCATACTCTTCCTGTTGTTTTCCATTTAAAGTAAAGGTTTTATATGATGTTGAAATAATGGGCATATGTCCAAATGTAAAAAATTTAAAAGAAAAAAAGTTTATAATTCAGTGCATTGTTGGTCATTATACTCAAATGCATAGACAAAAAAGTAGGTAAGTTTATAACACTAGTTCTTTGTGACATGCAGATCTCCTTCATTGTATATGCCTGTACATGAAGCTGGTGGTAGAGACGGGGAAAAGCAGTAGGTTTGAGTGGTTCAGATGGAACCCTTCCTCTCCACACTTTGCTTCTGGAGATTGCAAGCAGGAGAGACAGAAAAAAAGCAATGGTCTCCTGCTGAAACCCACCACGTGCTGAGTTTGTTCTCTCAAAGCCCAGGGGTTAGAGTTAACAACCCAAGGATCAAACCACTTGCTATATTGTGCCATTGTGTGGATCCTATAACCCAAGGATATTTGCTGTGCGTCAAGATTTGATAGGTACTATGTGCATCTTGTTACAGTTTTTGTGTTTCTAAAAAACTTATGGGTTCTTGAGATATCTTCTAACTGTGCTGGAGTATAGGAAAGAGTCTGGAAAGTGAAAGCTTTGTTCTTGTTATGGCTTTTGCCTGACCTAAGCATTTAAATGTGATTTGCTTTTCATTCTGCATATGCAAGGTAAAAGGGGGCCCTCATTTGCCTTAGGGATTACTTTTGCTTTTTCAATTCCTTTGGTAAGTAAAAGATATGTAGCTGTTAGCATGCTGTTCCTAATGTGCAGAACATTGCCTTGCAGCATTCTTCCTTGTCTTCATGGTTGATATCTACAGTATATGATCTTGAATGCTTCTGTGTTATAACAAGAGAATTCTCCATAACTTGCTTAGCTTAGTTCTGTTTCCTATTCAGGTATTCCCTTAGTGGCACTTAAGAAATTATGAGCTTGAATTTTGGTGATGTTCAGACTTCAAGCAAAGCCTTAGAGTGTCAGGAGCTTTTATCTGGTGAGAGAAATGGCTTTTCTGATTTTCTGACTTTTATAACAAGAGGAAAATGTGTAAGTAAGAATATTTGGAAAGAAGTTTTTAGCTCCTTTATGGCTCTCACAAATTCACTGAAATTGAAGGAATATTGCTGCAGCAGGTGAACATTCTCCTTATATTTTTAAGACTGTGCAATTTCCTACTATAGAACTGTCGATAATAATCCACTGGATTCAGTGCAATATACTAGAGTAAATGCTGTGACCTACAGGTTAAGAAACAAAATAATTAATTATTTTTGTCTTCTTGGCTATAAGAGCTTTTCAAAAAGGATTTTACTGGCAGTTCTTGTAATAGAAATGCATATACCTGTAATTGTTTCCTCTACTAATTAACACAGAGAAAAGCTTCATTCTGGAGGTATACCCCTTAGACACCCTGCATTCTTACTGTTGTACTTTTATGAGAAAAGCATAATTACTCTGCTGCAAACTGCCACACTTACCAGTGCAGTACATAGTTTCAGTACTTTCAGAAAGCAGAAATAAAGAACAGATTACAGAATGGTAGAAAATATTTTATGCTTACCAGGTAATCTATTTTTCAAATATCATATCTCTCAAGTAATCTTAGATTTTATTTGCAAACTTATATGAAAAGAGAATTTTGGAAATCCCACCCCATATCCTTGGCAGATTCAGAAGGAAATATCTACAAAATACAAGTCGGAGGTAAACGATTGTATATCAGAAATTAGATAAGACGAAGAAACTTCACATTCTTTCTGGTTTGAGTAGTATGGATGCTGGTTTGATAGAAAGGTTTCATAAACAAAGATTTTTAGGCTTTTCATGTGAACAATTTATCTGTCTTTTACTCTGCAAATAAAAGGGGAAAAGTATAGAAAATTTTGAGATGGACTAAAGCTGAAAAATAGAGATTGAAATTGTCATGCAAGCCTATGCTGAAAACACTGAATTTTAAGGTCTAAGGTTCTTGACCTCATTTTTTCCCTTTTAAAATCTATTTACAACTTAGTATATATTTTTTTTTTCAGGTAAAGCTTTATGACAGATGAGTGGGGTTTTGGACTGCACTTAAATGTGATACTAACTGCATTCAGTTAACCTGAATTGCTCTCCATCCTTTTGTGATTATTTAGCAGTTTACATGACTGCATGATGCATTCGAACAGACACAACACAAAAACTCTTTTCTTCATGACATTTTGTGACAATCAGGACCACGAATTGCTATTTCGAAGTCTCTGAGCTTCTGTTTAGCACTTTAAAAAAAAACACAAAAAACCCCCAATTACTCCTAGCCATCTTTGGAGACTTCTGAGTTAAGAAGGCTGTGATTCTGCTTAGTAGCCTGGGATTTATCTTCCCATCTGCTGGCAGAAGTAACTCTGATTCCTGCTTTATGCAGGTCACAATCTTAGTGACCCTCTCTTTCTGTTTACATGCAATCCTCAGGGTACATCTAGGCACTCAGTTGTCTATAGGAAAGCTTTGTAAATCTGTTGTGTACTTTGACAAAAAAAAAAAAAAGAGACCAAGAAATCTAACTCTGAAAATAACCTACAAAATGGAATCAGTATTTGAGAACATACTTACAGCAAGTGTTTAAAGTACACATGTGGACGTATTTTGTCTTTCTGTCTTGTATTCACATTTTTCATGGATTCATTGTTGGCTGCTTAGTTGAGAAAGCTTTCTTTCAATACAGATTTCACTGAGTTGGACTGGATTTTATTTTATTTTCCTGCCTTCAGCAACATTCCAGATTGGCTTTAATTCAGCAGAGCAATGCTAGAAGGATCTCTAGTGCGCATTCAGCCTTGGCCTAACCAGGTTTTTGTTGTGATGAGTTGAGTGTGGTCAACAGCAAAGCACCCACAGAGCTGCTCTCTTGATCCTCTCTCCTGAAGGGAGAAAATAGAAGGAAGGCAAAAAGACTTGTGAAGTGAAATAATGGTGTTTTAGTAGAGAAAGTAAAAGGTGTGCACAGAAGCAAAGCAAAAGCATTCATTTACTACTTACCATCTGCAGGTGCATATCCAGCCACATCCTAGAAAGCAGGGCCCCATCATGTAATGGTGATGGAAAGACAAACACCATCCCTATGAACATCCCTACTTTCTCCTCCTTTCCCCTATTTTTTCCTCAGTGAGCACATCACCTGGTACAGAATACCCCCTAAGCCAATTTACATCAGCTGTCCCAGCTGTGTCCCACCCTAGTTTCATGTTCAACTCCAACCTACTTGCTGGGGAGGGGGGGGGAATGTGAGTGCAGGGTGAGAACAAGAGAAAGACATCATGCTGAGCAAACACTGCTCAGCAAAGCCCAAAGGCTGATGTGCTGCCAGCACTGCTCAGTCACAGCCAGGGCCCGCAGGGGCTGTGCCATGCAACACTGTGTCCTGGCATTTCACTTTCCTTCACACCTAAGGTCCAAAAGTACTATAAAATTTATAGTACAGAATTACTTTATCCCTGTAAGATTTTTTTAAACTCTGTCTTGACAGATTCATACTTGCACTAACACACAACCACAAAACCACACAGACAAAAAGAAATGATGATCAGAATGATCACAGACCTTCCAGAAGTGTGAATATCTTCAATTCAAAACAATGATAGAGACTTTTAAAAAATGTCTTTCTCTCATATCTTTTTGATTGAGACATGGTTTCAGACAAAAAAGCACCACCAAAGTGGTTAGTCTTCCCTGACCCCACTTTAAGCAAACAGAACCACAGAGATTGTAAACAGTTCTGTGAATAAGCAGAATGTAGATCCCAGTCTTGCCTGGAGTAGTGCATGAACCTTCAGGCTGATGCTTCTCTGAACATTACAGAAAGCCAAAGATATGAATTGTTTGCATTAATTTTTAACTATTTGTTTCCCTAAGTGTCGCTTTTGTTTCTGTGCTTTGGACAAAGGTGATAAGTACTTATTCTGTCACATCATCAATCTGTGTAGTAATGGTTTGTGTCTCTTCAGCTTTTCTATGTGTCCTGGTTTGAGCTGGCAAAATACCAATCCTCCAAATACAGAGTCAGAGCCTCCCCCCCCCCCCAACACCGAGGAAAGGGAGGAAAAGAGAGGGGGAGGAAAAAACCAACTTAAGGTCACGTCTCTGCTAAAACTACATATATTTTACAGACAGAAAGAGATAACTAGGAGAAAGTACAAATACACAAATTAAGAGCAACAAGGAACAGTTCCTTACTTTTTAGTACACACACAAAGTCCACTATTCTAATCCCAAAGAATCTTAAAATACTCAGTCCCCAGAAAACCAGACCCAAGCAGAGAGAGAAGAACTCACATGAAACATTTTACTTCCCAAAACAACTGCTGGGCCGGTGCTGGGCCTGGTCCTCCCCATCTCTGCTGGGACTGCACTGTGTGTGTGCGTTCTCTCGGCAAGAATGCTGGGGGGTGACTGGCTAAACCACTCCCACACACTGATTCTACTTCCCTGGAAAATAATGTCATAATATGGTATGGAATAAAACACTACTGGCTAGGAGGAGTCAGTTGTTGGCTTAGCCCAGCCCAGATCAGCCGACACCCCCAGGCCTAGGCTGAATTTCAAAAAACTCAAATTTAGGCCCACTGGGTGAACCTATGACACTATGAAATATAAAATGTATCTTCCAATAACTAGAAATTAAATCAAGTCATTAAAAATTGAAGAATGTAACTCAAACTAGGGAGTATTAGGACTAACTCTGGAGTATAGTTGACAGAATATTAAATTTTTGACATTCCCAAAGCAGCTTCTGATTTATTTATTCTTAGTTTTAATTGTCCCAACTATTGAAACATATGCATGATTTACATCAGCATTATGTAAATTCATGCATAAAGAGTTTACAGCTCTGATTTCAGAGATGAATTGATAGTTAAAAAAACAGTGGCTCAAATATATTATAAGATAAAAGAAACTGTCCTCCATCATGAAAGCTTAAAATTGCTGTCTTATGTTTTAAGTAAAAGACGGAAATTCCCATATGAGAATTATTGCTAATGTTTCACATCAAAATAAAAAGCGAACATGAAAAATCATCAATTGTGATACCATACAATATATTTTATTCTCTATCACATTCATAAGATCTGAACAAGGAATGAGAAACTTCAACAACTTTTTCAGTCAGGCAGAGTATTTCAACAGGTTAAGGAAATGGTAGGATGATCACAGGCAATTTGTAATTTCACTTCAACATTAGCTGAAACTTTCCTAGAATATTCAAAACTCAATCTAATCACCATGGCGTGAATGCCAAAAGTCCCATTAACTTTTACGCATTTGGAACAAGGTCAGAAGTCACATAATTTCAAATTATCTCGAGTGAGTCTTTCTCTAGGCCAGAATTAAAATAGTACTATGATTATTAGAAGAATGCAATGATATTTTACTCCCAAATCCAAAGCTAGTCACCTTGTGTTTCTTAAGAGGAAAATAATTAATTTTTTTAATCTTCTCTCCACGGAATTAATACCTTTCTGAAGATCCTTGTCTGACAGTTCTCAATATCAGCCAGATTGAAAAAACCCCACACATATTTCTGAGGAAAGGCATGTGTATTTTTGTATTAAAGCCCACCAAAGTAAAAGTTCATTGAAAGCTTCAGCAAGGGCTTGACATTTTATGATTGATGGAAGACTTTACACGTCTTTCAGTAATATGAAGACAATTTATGACTTTGTTTCAAAGACAGAGAAGCTTATCAAGTGACCAGAATCTTTGTTAATGTTTAAATTGTTAATGAAGTGAAAATCTGGAAGTACAAATAACTTTTCTTCCTATGGGAAACTTCTGAAGTCAATGGTACTGTTTGTTCATGATATTTGTCAGATGTTCTATCTCTAATTGACTTAGGGACAAAGGCTTGTCCAATTCAATTTTATGATGAAATATCTCCATAATTTCATTTAACATCCTTTTGTATTTCCAAGAAGTATGGTATTTTACTGAAAATGTGAGGGGAAAAAACCAGAATCTCTTGTAAAGAATTTAACAAAGTTTAATTTCAATGACATAAAAATGTGTCAAAGTTTACACTGTAAACATTTCATCTGTAACTACAAATAATTTTCATGCTTCTACAGAGTATATGTATATGTGTCAGTGGAAGATACTACCAGGCTAACTGCAACCCCAGAACTTTTACATCTATCCTTATAATTCCTGTAAACACTGAAAACATTATCTGAAATTGCTGATGTATAGTTTATTGCCTGACATGTGTTGCATGCCCAGTTAAATTTTTATCTGTTTGTTAGTGAACCCAATGGAGAAACCTGCTTCTTTTATTGAAACTTTTAAAGACTTTTGCTTTTAGTTTTGTGGCACCTACTAGCAAAAGGTTAGTGTTAGAGAGGTGTAATATTTCTCCTTTATTCCCACTTGCACAGGTAAAAGAACATTCAAATAATATCAACATCCTGATAGCGTAGGAGGTGCCTTACTGTCATTCTTAAACTATGATCATCCCAATTCATAATATTACATATAGAGATCACATTGAGAAGCTTCCAATAAGCAAATAGAGGGCAGAACTGTCTAATAGTGCTTGTATTTTTATCAGTAGCATGTATATGAAACTATACTTTTGCTGAAAACAAACAGTAAACGCTTCAGAGATAGTTGTGATACACAGAATTTGATTTAGACAAGAGAGATGGGGTTTACTTGAAAAAACATGTGCCTATAGACATTTATTGGTGGATAGAAAGAGACATAAAGCAGATGATAGCACTTGAAAATACTCATTTGTGTTACAAAGAAAGCAACAGATGCAGATATTCAAGATGATTTACGGGACCTTATAGTGGTTTGAATCAGACAAAAAAAAGATTAAAAACCTCAGCAGTCATGTGGGAAAATATGAAAGACCAAAGTTTAACAAGTCCATGTGTGTATCATCCATATAATAGTTTTCCAAAGATTTCCATAATTACTCAGATTAAACAGGTAGTACAAAGCACAGCTTGCAGAGCAAAAGCCTAGGGTAAAAATGTCATATAATTTTTGGTAGGATTTTTATTTCTGATAACTTGAGAGATTTGAATAAGAACCTCATTCACTGATGTATAGGTTGTTCTTCTCTTTCTACATAAATGCAAAGAAAGAATAATCATAGCTGGATGGCTACAGAAAAGTAAAATAATTCATTACAATTCTGGCTTTAGTAAAGTTATGTCTTGAACAATAAAGTTGTATAATTAAGTCATTCTTCTTCACTAGTACAGTTAGAACTCAGTAAATGTGAACATATGGAGAAAAGTCAACACTTCATCTAACTCTGTCCAATCCTCTTTTACTGCTCTATAGGGAGTTTTTTCGTTGTTGTTTTGAGTTCTTTTCCAATTATGTGCTACTAATTTGCACAACATCACTAACCTGCTTTCCTACGCTAGAGTAATTTATTTGTTCTCCATGTGTTGAACTCTCTGTTCAGTCATCATTTGCAGTGAGAAATGAACTAGAGAAAGATAAATGTACAACCCTGTACTTCAGGAGAACATAATTAAGCTTGTTCAGGGCTCTGCTTGGCAAGGTCCAACCAAAGACTGCCCAAAAGGGCAAAGAGTCTGGGAGAGTTGCATGGTTTTCAAGGATGTCCTCCTGAAAGCACAAGAGCACCCCATTCCAGTGCACAGGAGATCAAACCAGCAAAGAAGAGGGCCAGCAACAATGAACCAAAGGCTCCAGATGGAGTTCAAAAGCAAAAGAATGTGCACAGAAGGTAGAACTGGGGGTAAGAGCACAGAGGTAACTGCAGCAGTTAGTGAAACGTTAGAGAACACAGCAAGAACACTGTGAATGACGATGCACTATCACCTCTTCCTTTCTCATGAGAAGTTAATTTTCTTTTAGAAAAGCACTTGCATTAGCTTTTCTTAAAAAAAAAGAAAATTGTTTAATCTCATTAATCACCAGAAAAAAGCTTCCCAGAAACTGACCACTGAGAATTAACCTACAACTATGCCTGTTTGTACTCATGATCTTCCTTTGCTTTTTGCTTCCTTTACTCTTCTTATGGCTACTGAAAGTATTTTTTCCAAGTGTGTGTTTAGCACATCCAGCTCAGGAGCAAGTTAATTTAATAAGAATCATTAGCATTTATATAGGGCTTTATATTCTAAAAGAATTTTGCAAGCATTTGCTAATCTTTAGGTTATCTCTGTGAAATAGGTATCTAATTATTATCTTAATTTTAGTCATGTGGAAACAGAAAGCAGTAAGTTAAATTCATAATCAGTACCACACAAAGTGAATAGTAACACAGCTGAGGAGGCCCCCAGTCTCAGTTTCCTACTTGCACAATGCTGTTTACCTTCTCATGGCAGGATCCATCCCCTTGTGGAAGGCTAGGGCCAGGAACAGAACATAGAGTAATGCAGTGGCTATGTAAAATGGAAGTTTAATGATATGGTAATTGCTCATTAGAATTCTCTCATAGTATTATGTCCTGGAATACCTCCTAGAACTATGTGAACATAAAAAGTCTTTCACTAGGTAGTTCATAGATCAAGCAGATGCTATCAACAATTTTGGGTTACTGAAAACTACTAGCTTTGTAATTTTATCTTCTATTCTACAAGTAATTACTTGGACACTTGAAACTTCACATGCCATTGTATTATTGACTACTTGACAAAGAACAAGGGAAATCTACAATGTCATTCCTTAAAACAGGTTTATATATAATGAACAATGTGTTGCAAATTCTTAAGAATTTAAACAAATATCAGCGTATCTGTGAATCTTTAACAGGGACATTAGTTCAAATTTGATACCAGACCTGTCTCTGGTCCAGATGTTTTAAGAGGTTTTAAGAAGTTGTTAACAAGAACTAAAAATCCATGGCTGAAAAATATCATAGAATTATAAATTGTTAGTGTTGAAAAGACCACTGAGATAGAGTTGAACTGTTAACCCAGCACTGACATGTCATCCCTAAACCATGTCCCCAAGTGCCACATCTGCATCATACAAGTTATTTTATTTTTGAATACATTTATGGTTCTTTATAGAAGTTTTACTCTGAAAAAAATAACAGGTTTGATTTTTGTCATCTAATCCAGAAAAATACCGGCAATTTGATTTTTAAATAATAAACTTTAACTAATAACTAACAAGAATCCAGCAAGTTTTGATAGTATTAACTGAAATTGAGAATGTTGATTTTAAAATTATAGTCCGGAAACATTTTGACAGAAGCTATGGTTTTATATTTCTATGCATTTACCTTTTGAACTTAGCTTCTTGACACGAGGACAATGAAATGCTATCAGTAATATCAGTAAAGACCCAAAACCTATAAATAAAAAGAGATTTAGTTGATTCACATTTATTAATGCAAATGCAAATTTCCTATATTTTTTCCTGGGAAGCCTGTTTCCTCAAGTAGTGAAAAAAGTATTACTGTAAATATTATTTAAAGGATAAATTCCAGCATTAACTGCACTGGCTGTAGGAGTAGTAGATAAAGAAGCAGGTATGCCTCAGTGTTCTATTTTAATGGCTAGGGTTTATGTTCTAAGTGTAGAAAAACCCACTGTAGAGAAGCTATTGATACATACTATTAATTTGATACTTTATTTTCTTTTAAAATGTTTTTTAGTTTAGTTTCTGTATTTTCACATTTCTTCCATGTGGTCTTTCTATTTTTATCAAATACATCCTATGACTTACTGTTGATTTGAAGTTCTTCTCTGTTTTGACTTCTGTGATCATTAGATTCCTAAAGCTCTCACTAAGCCTTTGTCCACTTACTGGGCACTTTATTAATTTGATTTTGTTTTTGTTTTCAAGAAGGACCAGATAACCTTTCAGTGTTTAACAGATCTTTTGTCTTCTCTGCAAAAGGAATTACACTGAAAGAGGATCTGCATATAGGGAAAGTCCTGCAGTATTCTTGCAACTCATTTTGGTTTCAGTCATGACAGTAATGTTTATCTCAACCAATATTTGACCGTTATGGATTACCTACTACTGAAATATTAAGTGGAGAATTACATTTTTTATGCAATGTCCTAACCAGGTCACAGTATTTTATTTAGTTAGAGTAAAATGTTTGGTTAGAGTAAAAAGTTTGTTAAAAGCACCTTCTATTAAAAAGATTCTAAATGCTGTATTGCTTATGTAACGTATGAATCAGTCAAATCTCCAGAGTGTTTGATACAGAGGAAAAAGGTGGCAGAAAAGCTCTCAACCCTCTTTAAATGTGATATTTAAAAATCTTGGCACAGTCTCTATAATCTTTGCAAAATGTTTCACTATAATTTACTCCCATTACTGATAAACTCTACTGTTCTTATTCCTCTGCTTATTGAATCATGAGAGATTGATCATCTTTACTGTCATACGCCAGTACCTGCTTAGGAGAAATGTAAAGAGGCAACTATGATAACTGGTGATGTCAGTAACCTATCAAACTCAGAAAAATCTAGGAAGAATGCTGGCAAGCCAAATCTGTGAAGCCAAATTGTTATTGAATACTCTCATAGTCAAAGGATATTTCTTCAAGTAGTTCTTTGGGGAATCAAAAAATTATACAGATGTAAAGCACTACAAATATTTTGCTAGCAGCTTTGAAATATGTTTCAAATTGAATGTGGTCTTGCCAGTTCACCGCTTCTTCCATCACATAGAAGAATTTTTTCATCTTCTTTTAACTAGCAGTATATTAAATCAAATGTTTCTTGTTATTGCCATAAAATTGAAAAACCAATATTTTTGAAAGAGCCATGACAGGTTAATGATGTGAGGGTACTGAATAAGGTAAAATTACCATGAAGACAGGTAACACATAGCACAAAGTTCTCAAAAATAGTTCTGAAAAATGCCTGAGAAAGTTTTACTTTTCAGAAAATGTCTTGAAATTTTTCACACCTGGCTTCGAATTTGATGACTTAATTTAATGGATCTGGGGCAAGTTTGCATCATTTTGTAAAACCAGTATTATTTTTTTTCCCACACAATGCAATTAAGCCCTTCCAAAATCACTTTTTATTACAAATGTCTTACAGCTTTTGCGTCTTATTTTATTTATTTATTTTGGTATGGGACCATGTACATGATATATTTATAAAACACTGTCTTATTTGTGCAAAAAAATGCACCTGCACATGTTCTTCCCTGCACTTTTACATGAGAATAAGATTTTCAGCCTTCTTTCATGCATATTTATTAACTGAGCTTCCAGATCTACACCCCAAATGTAGGTACTAACGGTTTATTTTGGTTGTTGCTAAGATAGCCAGACATAACAGCAAACTAACACAACAGATTAGTTCCTCTACATAGACAGGGCAGTGTCTTGTTTAATTTGCAATCTACCAGCAAGATGGACCCTCTTAAACGCTGGTTTTCTTCTATGCATCTACATCTAGATACTTGCATATGCAGATCTCCTGCCTTGCTTTTATTTCTCTGCCTGTATGTAAACAAGACAGATTCTTACATGTGTGCTAAATACTTAATGCTACTTGTATCTCATGAAACAGCCCTGCTCAGTTTTGGAACTGATTAAGTTAAGCTTGTAAACAGTCTTTGCTCTAAAGATTTGAGTAATGTCGTATTTAGTCTCTACATCGCTGTTGAGTTCTGACAAATTTTTAGACCCTTGCACAAAATCTGTCCAAGTTGAGTGATATTTAGTTCTTTTTTTTTTAATCTATGATAATGCTTGATTGAATTCCACAGTATTTTGTTGTTAAAATCTGTGAATTTTTTTTGCAAAATTTCCCTATTATGTACACTAGTTGAAACATTGCATAATATGTACATTGCTATACTTTTCTACATTAAGCAGTCTGTAATATAAATATGCTTCCAGAAAAATCTATCAATGCTAAAGAAATAGAGAACTCACTGTTTATTCATAGTAGTATGCTGAAAATTCGACTTCATCAGATAACAGGTGTACTGGTTTAAAAGTAAACCGGAGGTAGAAATGAACCTGACTCAAGAGAGGTTACAAGTCAGAGTAACAATTTACTAAAACAATTACAATAAATACAATGATATGGAGTATACTGGCTTTAACCCACAAAAACCAGATGTATATCCCAGCACCCTGGGACACAAAATGAACGGTGTTTGTTAGCCTCTGTACTGAGCACCGTGTGGTCCCTCTGAGTACAAAGAGGAAAGAAAAACCTGCTTGTGAGGATGATGTTCACAGTCTTGTTGAAAGTGGCAGTTGCAGTCCTGCTGAGGTTCTGGTCCTCCTCTGGATCCAAGAAGTTGTACCAGAAGACCCAAAACCTGAAGATTATATATGCTCGGGTTCAGCTGAGAATGCCCAGTACATCCCCCAGGGCGGAGAGTCTCACAAGGGGTGATTTAAATCTGTGAGTTCACGGGATATTTTTGGAATCTTTGATGCTGTAGGTTTTAGGTTGTTACAACTCCTGACTGTGCCAGTCCCTAATGGCCCATTAGCAGGCATGACCTCTCAGGCTGGATGTGAAGGTGCTAATGCCTACCTGGAGGGGAGTTATCACAGCTGAGTCATTGATATGAAGACCGAAACATTCCTGTGCCTTGCAGGGTTTTCTAACACCCAGCCTGTAACCTGAGGTGTCAGGTGTGCCCTGGGCAGCTGCTGCAAAGGATCCATTATTAACAGTTCATCAGAAATTACACAGAGGTTGTAAAATACACATTTTTGGTTACATGCATGTAGTGATAAACTGGTCCCAGCTGCTCTAACTAGGACAATAGGTAAAGAAATTATTCAATTTCTCAGTAAAAACAATTTAAGGGACTACCATCCCTTCAACCAGGTGCACACATAGTTAACAATGTTTTCCTACTAATGTGCTGCACATCTTGCATGTCAATTGAAACTTGGAGTTTCCATTTAAAATTTGGGATTAGGAAAAAGCATTTAATTTCCTCTTATTTTGATCTTATTGCATGTAAGTTCAAAGTGCAGCTGGTTGTTTGTTTTTTGGTTTTTTTTATATTTTTGAAGGTTAGAGAAATGTTTCCAAATAACTTTGGTAACAAGAGTATTAGCACACTTTGGTAATAGATTATTACAGTATCTTGAACTTCATATTATTTAACTAGGAGATAATCAATAGCTGCAAAATGAAAAATCCTATGGCAAATAAAGTAAGACCGAAGGTGATTCCATTTATGTCTGCTATATTTTTAAAAAGCAAAGGATTCATAGTAGAGGAGAGGTATTGATTAATTTTATTTTCAGACTGTTACATAAGCTTTTAAACACTTGATAATTTTCTTTTTTTTCCCCTAGTTCTACACAGGTTTTGAGATTCTACTTATGTATATCTTCAGAAAGGAAATCATTAAGATGAACAATAAAAAGCAAATACAATAATGAATAAATTTTCTTCTAAAATAATATTGGCATGATGAAAATATGGGGTCTTACAATCTGGAAAACTGACTTTTGTTTAATTTGCAGACTATTCTTCTCAAAATGTTTTTTATTTCATCTGAAAAGTAGGACAATCAACACCTTTTTTCACTAGGAACTCAATCAGGCATAATAACAGAACCCTACTATGACAGTTTCTTCTTGAAATTAATGAAATATGCATGACAAAAGTATTTTTGAAACTTCAAAATTTTGTTATTTTCAACTGAACACAATAATATACAAGAACACACCTTTGCTATTATCTTTCAGTCAACAGAATGTGCAGCTGTTTAAAGCTGACTTCATTTAAATAAATACATTGGCAAAAACATCACTGTCCATTCTTTTTTCACTTGAAAAATCTGAAATGAATATTTTTAATGTAATTTTCAAACTATATTAAAAGGAATGGCTTGGGGCAATACATGTTTAGTGTCAGATGGGGCCTGCCACTCTAGTACTATGAGGAGATTGTAGAAGGCAGAAGGGAACTTTTGTCATTTCACACATTCAGAAAGAGGACAGAAAAAAGATGTGGTACTCTTGTGAGAAAGATATTTTTTGTGAGTAGGGAACAAATGATGCCATCCATTACATAAGATAGTGTGTCCTGGCAAGAAGAATTATCAGTAATTTTTTTTCAATTATTTCTCTTTTAGCAATTGAAAAGATTTGTGGTGTTTGAATGACCATAAACTTGAAACTTTAACTTTGAATTATTAGTAAATTCACTGGAAGCTCATCCATTTATTACAGACAACCTTTCTTCCAATTTGAATGTTGAGGACAGATCATATAGAAGTATTGTTTCAACAAAAATATTTTTTACAATTAATTTTTGGTTTTATCATCAATCTTTTGCTCTCACGGGTGTCTGTAAGATTTGTAAAAGAGACTCTGCTTGGTTTGTTTGCAAATAGTTACTACTCTAATATTCAATCTTTTAAGTTGCAATCCCACTGACAGTAGGAAATATGCTCATTCCCTAAAATGGCATGTAAATTTCATAGATATCAGTCTGCTTTGAAGAGATCTACAATGTGAGAAACAAATGCACTGTATTTTGGTGTATAATATGATGTATTTACCCTGCTCTTCTACTCACTCTGGCAGGAAGCTAATGCCAATGGAATTGCTTGGCAACAGTGTGACCCTGATACAAAATACTTATGTATTTTTTCCTGCAGTACCATCTGGATCCTAATAATTTTACCTTTTTTCTGACTATTTTCTTGGCATGCTTAACTCTTGGATGTTCTTTCCTGGTGGATTTGCTTAAAAGGACAGCTGACAGTCAGACAGCTGATTCCCTCTCTTGTGTGTCCAAACATCATTTTTGTTTGATAGGACCTTATATGTGAATAGCTTAACTTTTATTCATATGTTAAAAAGATTTTGGACAAAGAATAGTTCTAATATATTTGATATCAATGTTTTAGTTCTGTTGAGCCGTCTTTATCAGAAGAAACTGTAAGCACTGTATCGTCTACGTCTTGGAACTGAAAAAGACAATTACGATAATTCATTATTATAGTAAGAATTAGTGTGCAAGTGTATTTTGTCAATAAATTAATATGTACTGTAAAATGCCAAATGTAGCAGATATGTCTCTAAGGAAGAGTATCCAGTGCCAATATTTCCATGTCTATATTTGTGAAAGTAAAATAATAGTTTGATTATGAAGTCTTATTTTGGTTGACATTAGACTTAAGTACTTTCCAATTAATTCCCTTAATGGAAATGAAACCACAATGATCTTCATACTGGGCCTAAAGTAATGCATTTGTTTTGAAAACTTCAAAGCATATAACCTTTTCTCTGTCAGCAGCATTTCATGTTGCTTAGACCAGAAATTTTGAAATTATTTTCTCTCAGTTGCTATTAGCATTGTTGTTATTATTAATATTGTTGTAACACCCAGAGGTCACTGTCAGAGTGTTGGGCAGTGTCAAGGTATGTAGTACTACATGAACTCCGTTCTGAAGTACTGAGGACTGAAAAGACAAGAAACAGAGGGTTCAAGGGAAATTGCAGACTGGTATTAAACATGGATAGTGATATTGACTTCCTTTTTCTCCTGGCTCCATGGAAAACAGCACTATGAGAAGTATGAGAAGCCACAAAAAAGGACGTGTGTAATCTTCCATGTGTGTATGCCATGTATATACACTTCAATATGTATTCATGTATTCAAGTACAAATGAACGTAATACACAGATTTTTCACACAGATTACTGTTTGTATTTAGTAAAGTTTGGAGAAAACACACATATAGAGTGTTTGGAAATGTTTCACAAAATGATTCTTGAAATAATATTTAAAAGGGAATTGTAGGGGACCCTTAGAAAACTGTGGAAGGCATTAATTCAATATACAGTGGATAGCATTATGGGTAACAGAATAAGTATTTGTGAAGTGGGAAACCAGACTCCTAGCCTTGTGCTACTGTATAAATCAAGAGTTTTAATGCAGAGAATAGAACTTCTACAGTGATCTGAAAGGAAATGAAATAAGCTTGAATTTGTTATATAATAAAAACAGAAATGCTGGGTATGTATTTAGATTGACAAAGTGTGGTAAGTGTGATTGGCGATATAAATTTAGATTTTTTTTTTCTTTGTTTCGTAGTAGATAATGGATCTGAGCAATAAGAGGAGACAAAGGAAAGGAGGTTGCAGCAACTGAAATTAGAGACCTAATCTTCATATTTGTGGAGAGGGGAAAAAGGACTTTTAGAAGATTCTTTTGCTGCATTTTGCTGCATTTAATGCATTTAATAGAACAAAATTGGTCTGCTTAGGACTGTAGGCATAAAGACTGCAGAAGCAAAGGTGAACTACAGAAATAGAGCCAATGCTTAGGAAGACAGATGATACTGGAAAATAGGGACAAGAAACAGAAAGAACAGCTTGATTGTGTATATTGCCCAAGGTTTAAAGCTATGGCAAAGAAGAATAAGAGCAAATGCATGAGCTCAGAACAATCTACTTTCTCTTTAGACATTAAAGAGACACACATTTCCTTACACAGCTAGCTGAGGAGGGAAAGCTCTTACAAAGGTGGCTTATTTGGCCTTCAGTTGTTGACAAAAGAGAAAAGAGGCATCTCCAGAGTGAATACTAGCAACAGCATCTGAACAGTATTAATCTATAAAGGAAGTAAGAGAGGCCATAAACAGATAATCTAGAAATTCAGGTGAAGTATGAGGATACTTCCCTGGAAAGGGTCACCAGAACAACAGAGCTGATGAGAAAACCATTCTACCATTTACTGACAAGGACAAAATTCAGTGACCTGAGGTGATGAGAGATTGAAGTTGAAGCAATGCAGACTAGTGAAATTTGGTTACTTGTTTTTGTTCTAAGTGATTATGTTGTAAAGCTTTGTAGATGTGACACCCATCTCCTGGAACACACCTGGGGATTGTCAGCATAAAAATTATAAAGGAGATCTGTTTTTAATAAACAGTGTTCTATTTAAATGGCACTGGGTAAAGAAGACTTCTTTCCTACAGAGCCTACAACCAACTCCTTGAAGTACTTCAGCAGAGAAAGCATTATGTTCTAGCAGTTACTCTGCTGCTTTTCACACTGTGACCCATCTGTATAGGTTTTCTGTTTGCTCTGGCAAACTGCTTCTTTTCTATTGACAAGTCATTTGGTGATCTTGAAAGGATACTTGTTCTAATTGTCTTTCACTTGTTTTTACCTTCAACAAATTTTCCTCCTCTCTTTTTGCTCTCTCATCAGTCTTGCATACACAAATACACCAAAATTATCAAGCTGAAATTAAGAAAAATACATCTTTAAAAACATAGATATTTGCAAATACATGTACCTGTTTTACAAGGTTGTTCTGTGACATGATTCAGCTGTGCCTTTTGAAAAGGCAGGTGAAAGAAATCATTAAAATGTTGTCAAATAAACCCAAAGTTGCAACTTTGGTTCATAAAGCCAACAGGGGGTGAAATGAGTGGATTTGTCTGAGATATTGAACAAGATGTCCCATTAAATCACAATTAATAATGCTAAGATAAGAGGCTGAATGAATTATGAAATAGCTTGCTGACAGTTTTATTAAAGCTGTTAATGGAGCTGTAAAATGGGCTACTCTTAACTCTAAAGAAGTGCCTCTTCTATCCCAGTTCAATAGATTATACAATGAGTTTCTGTGTTTCCGGAGGCTGTGGATGATACACATGCTGGTGAAGCAGACGCTCTGAATAATGCAATACTTGAAAGAATTTAATTGCCTGATTAAACGGCTGTAATAAAACATCATGTGTCTTAATACAAGCAGAAGTTGAGAAATGATCTTCCCACTGAGAACAGCACTGGTAAAACTGCTGCCAGTGCATGGAGCACAGCATTATTAGACCCATTTCTTGAAAGTTTCACATTCAAAAATAATGCAAGCACTGGCAAATAAGTCTCCTAATCAAAGTTTAAGCAGCTCAGTTGTTTTTTCTATTTAACAAAGAGACTGAGAGTTAAGTTCTGGTAGTTACTTACACAAGAGAATTACATCCCAGAATAGTAGAGAGTGGGCTTTTAATCCAAGAAATATAAACTCAAATTAGGCAACTGCAATGTGGAACAAGGTCAAGTAGTGTATTAATGAAAGTAATTAATAATAGAGCAGTTTGGGAAAGCCAGTGGGAGAGGTTTCTGCATTATCACCCCTAAGAAGAGTTTGAATTATCTGAGAACTGAAGGTAACTTGGTTTCTATGAGGAATTCTGTACCTTCTTGTATCTTTACAGAGGCTAGACATTCTGGAACACTATTTTGTTGCTGTTGAACCACAGCCATAGCTTCAATTTGATATGTTCTCTGTAAACTTTCTACATACTTCAAAAGAGGAAAAAATCAAAATCTGACAAAAGAAAAAAATTGTTAAAATCAGCTTCTGTGGATTATTCTACCCATCCCCTTCCTGTAATGTAAGAGCTTTGATATTGTTCTTATAGTGCTTGCAAATGTATTAAGATAATGATTAAAGTAAAATCTCATGTTTCAGAGCTTCGTCTAGTCATACTCTAATGGTCAGGAAGAGCTTTCTGCCCTGTCCTCCATGCATTGGCAAAGGATGCACAGGAGCACTGATTACAATATAGCATTTTAAGGTTATCATCCATGATTTTGGTAAGATGCAAATTTTTTCCTTGTAAATGTGGCAGTTTAAAGGGGGATTAGCAAACAGATCGTGCATCCATGTGTAGAGGGTAGAGGGTACAACAGGGAGAGTAACCTTGTTAATTACCACAGGCAAACAGCCTCTGCTCATCAGACAACTTTCAATTCCTTACTGATGTGTTTTTCTCTCAGGGTCTGGGTCAACTGATTGCTGGACTTGGGTTCAAGGTGAAATAATCTATTTGCACTCAAGGCTGACTGTATTTTTCTTCAGCAAACAAATAAAAAATCATTTTGTTTCTATTCTCTTTCAGAGAAAAAAATTATAGTAGCCTGCAAACCTGTTAGAATTATCCCCAGTTAATTTTTATTTTGTTTATATAGTCCTGGAGATAGTAGGTTTGTCCTGTTTGTTTTGTTTTGTTAACTAGCTAATTTGTGCTATTAAAGTATTACTAAATAATAGATAATAAGGATCAGATATCTTGTATAACATAAAAGCCAATGGTGCTGAAAATTTTTCACTATGTATTCAGAATATATCAGATGGTACAAGTTTTGAAAGCATCAGTCATAAAATTTTGTGTGAAAATTCATGATGATGATGATGATGATGATGATGATGATGATGATGATGATGATAGGATATATAACCAGATGTACAAAGAATTGGGTTTGCACTGTAGAAAAAATAATGTCCTTTAGTCTTTCAAATTCTTCTTTTGAAAGAAAAGGTTTAATTCCCTGTTTATTCCATTCTTTAAGTGTACGTTACAAGCCTCTGCTCTAGTTTACTGGTTCTTTCTGAAAGGAAATTAGAGTTATATTTGAACAGTTACATTATTCAAACAACTTTATGCAGTGTTAAATATCCTATCCGATTTCCAATTTTACTTTAAAATTACCTGTTCAAACCCAAAGATATTAATTATTCTTTTGTAAATTTTCATAATCAAGTGTTACACATATCTCTGGGACCTGAGGTGGACACCAGCTAACATTCATTACAGCTGTTGGAAATACCTTAAAGATTTCAAATTATAAAACGTTTGTGTTTCTGAGTCACACCCACAGTTCTTCCTAGAACCAAATCATATGGCCCAAACCTATGAATGACTCATAAAATTCCATAACAACTCTTCATAGACCAAGCACTATATTAGACATATCTAACAAATCCTTGATTACTTAATGGAATTCAGAGCCATTTTTTCCCTACTGTGTTCAGAATAATAGCTCCTTAATTATGTACTTACCCAATCCTCTGCATTTTAAACAACTTCATAATTAAGCATCTTCCTGGTATTCAACAGCCTCTCTAGTAAGGAATATTTTCATCAAATCCATAATTAGAGACTTATAAATACATATCCATATAAATAATTTGAATGAAGGGTCTCACAAAGATGCTAAGAGATATCTTCTCCACACAACTCCTAAAGTCCAAATTCATTAAGGAGATAATTTCTTCTTTCTAGGGATGCCCCATTGGAAAAGACAAGTCAAGGGTAAAGACAACTCTTGATGGCTGGAAGGGTCTGAGCTCTCTAGGAGGCTGTAATAGCACCACTAGTGTCTTATGGTTGGAACTTGTGGTGAGGAGGAGAAGGAAGGGAGAGAATAGGATTAGCAATTAACTTCCAAGTACTACCAAAACGAAACTGAGAGGAGGATATACCATGCACATATATACTCCTGCTACTGTGTGAAACGAGTAGCTCAGGTCTTACTGAAAACCATGCAGTTGTGTATATGTCTGCCTGTTTTCATTTTTAATGGCATTCTTTAATTATACTTTGTCTAGTTTGTAGTAATTTCTTAATTCCTGATATTGGAATTGTGCTTTACTTTTTAAAGACAAAATTAATAATAAATTTCTTTAAGAAAAAAGTAGAATCTAAATGTATGTCATAAATCACAAAACATGTGTACCAAGTGATTGTCTTCTGCCAAAAGACAAATTAGGATGAAAAGTGTTTTGAACAGATTTCATGTTTAACTATGGAGAAAGAATGAGTTTTAAAACTTATTTAGAAGTTAAAGTTCTGAGAAAAGGCCTTGCTGAAGACAAAAGCTAACACTGGCTTGAAATGAAACTCAGCATTTATGTTAATGAAGCCTGCAGGAGTTTCAGCATCACCCTCTGATGCCTTCTGTTTAATTCCCTTCAACAGGCGATAAGTGCCTATATACCCTGAGGACCTGAGTGTCAGCAACTTGTACAACCAGACTCTCCTGAATCTTTGAATCTTATAAAGGCTGTATCACAGTGGCACTTATGCATATTCTACTGATATCAGTACAGTTGGGAAGTCAACTTTAAATAGGATACAGTGCGGATGTAAGTGTCTGATTAAGCCAGTCATGCTGGGCCCCTAAGATGAGAAATTGTGCCCTTCCAGGGCAACTGATATGAAAATTCCCATAAAAACTATGGAGCATATCCTAGTCTGAATTCACCTGGAAGTAAGTGAAAATTTCCTTGCAAGTTGCTGCTTAACTTGCTTTACTGGTTAGGGACTGTTCAGAAGGGGCAACTACAGGAAGAACTAAATACCTTTACTTAGATTTATGGGGATTTTTTTCATTCTTTTCTCAGAGTAAAACCAGGCCTTGTTTGACCTCAGTTTTTGTCTTCTGAAATTATTATTTTCCAAACAGCAACATTTGGTTCATCTTTGCAGCTTTCACAGGGGTAAAATATACGGTTAAAATTGAAAATCACTTTGTGAAAAGAGGAAAATTGTAATACTGAACTTGCTGGTATGAAATGCAAATGCATTTTCCTTCCCTAGGTATGTTTATTCCAGCAGTGATCTCAGCATCCCATTCACTGGCACAGATAAGTATGACTCTTTCTCAACAGTATATACTTATTCTTGCTGCATGTATAGATACATAGGAAAGAAATAAAGGCAAAAAACTGAGATAAGTGAATTTATTTTCAGTTTTTCATTATGCCAGTGCTCTTTTTCCCAGCTTGAGCAGTTAACAATCTAATGTGAATGACAGAATTAGAAGCACATTCTGCATTATAGAAATTCAAAAGAAAAAGTACTCTAAACGACATGTACTTTACCAGTCAAGACATCTGGAAGATTTGCTGGACATAGATATAAAATTTGCAGATATCAAGAATTGCCAACAAAGTAACAACTGTATTCCTCTTTCAACACTTGTACTGTGTAAGTATTTTAAACAAGCCATTATTTTTCCTAATCATTTTCATTCTTCATATGGACCATTTTGTGATTATCTTCTACTTTGGTTCTCATTCATTTTATTTATGTGTTTTTTAAAAAAGTGCTTTTATTTCTTTATAGAATTATAGCATAGTTCCATATACTTCTGTTTGATTTTTAATTGCTGTAAGTTTGTCAGTCGTGTCTGTGCCAAGAAAAATTATATTTCATATTCTATGGTATTAGGAGAGTTTGTAAACATTGTCCCTGTACACATCTTTTCTAGGGTGGTATTTCAATAATGTAGTCTTTGGACCTCTGACAGTCAGCAGACAGCTTCTGAGGTTCTCTGAAAGACCATCTGAAAAGTCTCTTGCAGGTTTTTGCTGTGATCTTTCCAGGAACTGAAGTGAGACTGATCTGAATCCATTCTGACTTTTTGAAAAATGAGCATTGTTGTTACAGTAAAATCAAAAGTGAGCAATTCAGATCTATAGAAAGCCCTGTGAGACTTAGCTATCAGTCAGGAGCAGCAAAGAGCTCAGCTGCTGCTGGCTGATAGAGAGGAGGTTTACTCCCCAAGAATTCACATAGTAAGAATTCACAAGACTCTGCAGGTGTGTGAAAACAGCCAGAATGAAATAATATAAACATGGGACTTGTGAGATATGGGTTTTAACCAATGGAAGTATGTGGCGTGGTGGTGTGTAACTCTTTTAGCCAATAAGCTGTAGTCCTAACCCTGTATAAACTGTGTGCTTTGGGTAATAAAATGTCTTCAATATGAATCTCATAGATTGTGTGAAGTCCAGTTCCTCCGACGTTTATTTTTAGTTTACTTTAGAGCATAATTTAATCTTTCTTATTGTTAGAGATTTCTCTTGATCACTGTTACTTTACTTTAATTTGGGATGGTCTTTAAAAAACCTTGCATAAACCCCTCCAGACTTGGAGTGCATCCAGCTTCTCTAGGGAATTTCTAAATTTTATGTTATCTATTACTAGTTTATTACCTCCATCCAGCATGTCTATATTTTATTTAAATACAAGACAAAATTTCAAATTTAAGTGACAGCTAGAAACATAACGTAAAACACAGAAAAATGGTAGATGGTTAATCTACTTGAATTCTGATCAAAAAGAGCTTATCAGAATATTTAATGTTTATTTCTTCTTACTTGGTGTTAAAGTTTTGTGAGTACTAAGAAGTTTTGTAATACTTTAAATGTTGTACAGAAAGCACAGTTCATTTTCTGAGTACAAAAGATAGTCTAGAGGAAAAACAAATCTTGAAATCTAAGTCTTCCCACTCTGAGAGAACACATATTGTAGTTCTTATATTATATCATACTCAGTTCTTAATGTACTCTCTCCTGTGTGGGAACTTTAAAGTTTTAATTTCAGGAAAAGTTTTACTTATTATTCTTTCTCAACAAGTTTGAACAGTACCTTTTTGCTTGTGGGGAATAACAACCCAGAGATGACATTTTCATATTGTGATATCAAAAGAATAATTTTTTTGGTGTAATTGACTTGGTTTTCAACATTTATAACTTTTATGATATTTTGAGGTACATCTTAGATATCTTGAAGGTAAGAATCACAGAGAGGAAGTTCTATGGTAGCAGTTTCCCAAACTTCCCAACAGCCATAGACAGATAAAACAAAATTACATTAGTAACAATAGTTTCTGTATTTTCTGGTGACAGTGATAAATCTGAGGGTCTTCTAGTTTATAATTTGAAGTGCTGGAGAAAATTAGGCTTCTTTGGTGTTGGCAACACTGCTTCCACCTCAAGCATTCTCCTCTTCTCCTCAGAATTTAAGGATCCTAGTCAGTTTTACTTCAAAGTTTTTAGCTTTAGCTGCTTGCTCTCATTAGTCATGGAATTAATACTGATGATCTTTAATTTCTCCTTCAAATGACAGAGAAAATTCCAGAACAGAAATAAAAAATAATAATGATAATGCTAATGGAATCTGTCTCTTCTGGGTTTGCCCTACAGACTGCCTTTATGTTCTTCTGCTAACATTGAGTTAGGTTATTAAATCAGACTAATTGCTTGCATTTGAGAAGGTTGCGTCACAACTAGAATGAACTTAGCCAAATGGGAAATGCTGTCCTAGGCAGCAGTTGGCAAAGACAAGATTGGCGAAGTAGAGAACAGAGAGGAAATTCATATGATCGACATTAAAATTAAATGGTGATAAGATGACTAAATCATCTAGAATGAAGGTTTTGTGGTCTCTTTACAGCACTTTCTAAAGGCCACCACTGGAGAGTTAATTATGTGTAGCTGATGGGAGTGCAGGTAGTCAGCTTGTAAAATTAAATAAAAGTTGATTGTAGGTGAGTGTAAGTATATTGTTTGGGGGTTTTTTGGTCAATGTCAACTCTACCATGTTTGAAAAATGAGATCAGATATTTTTAAGAGGTATTTCAGTGGTGACAATTACAAAAAAAAAAAAGTCTTCATAATTGCAATTAGAAGAGGTCATTTGCTTGACTCTCTGGACTAGCCACACCTGGTGAACTTTTCTCTAGGGCTGATTTTGAATAGGTGGGAACAGAACACCAGCTCCCTTGCTGTAGGCAGTATGGCAATTATTTTCCTCTAGTTTAAGAATACACTATCATTTTAACTTAATGGCAATCACCTTGTGATGCAACCCAGTAATGAAACCACTTCAAAATCATCATTGTGATTTCCAGGATGATAATTTGCCCTTTAATTTTGAGACCTGTTACTGAAGTGCTTTATTGGCATTATACATCCCATTGTGGTTACCTAAAAGGCTGCCCAATTTATTAATAATGTTAATGGAAAAAAGATTCATAAGTAATTGCAAAATGCTCTTAACTATTTTATCTTAGCACTGCTTAATGTTGCATTTACCCTGGTACTTTGTGAAAGTAATTTAATGTTGGTTTTGATAATGATATAGCTAGAAAGTAGATCTATCACTTTTGTTTTTAAAATGAGAGTGAAAATATTCATATATTTTGAGTCTTTTGAATCATCTACTCTTCTTGACCTTCATTTAAAACAGGCCATCACCTCTCTGGAGAATTTTGTTATTTCTACAGTGTGCCAGGAGATGTCAGTGTTTCAGAACATTATTTTTGTCAAAATCAGCTGTTAAAAGCCTCTTCCTATGCTCTGCATTGTTTAAGGTTTAATGCCTGGCAGTAATTTTTTTATATTTTGGGATTAATAATATAAATTTATTGAATCACTCCCAACTAGAAATGGAAAATAAATAAGTAAAAAAAAAATTAAAAAGAAAAAAGAGAAGAATTAGAAATATTTAAGTATCCCCTTGAGCAAATCTTTTTGGGTTTGGCCTCTAGTGGGTACTTAGTCACTGTTGGGGTTTTGTTTTGTCGTTTTTTCAGTAGAAATCTCACTTTGTGAATTACAAATAGCACTACAGCTCCTGGGTTTAGCGTGAGCCAGCAGCTAAATCAAGCACAGGCCTGATATTGCATAGCTTCAGAAAGAACAGAATCATAATCTGGAGGTTTAGAGGTGGGGAATTCACTTTGTAAAACTGAGAAACCATTGTACTTAGCACCACAATGCTGAAATTGTCTGAATGCAAAAATTTTATGTCAGTGGTGGAGTGAGGGGGAGGAAGGGAAAGATCAGTGGGTGAACAGGTGGCAATATTATCTTTCTAAGGTCTGGGTTAAAATTCAAATACATATCTTTTGCAGCAAAATGGCACTAAATATTTTTCCCTCAGGCTTTAGTAACATCTCTCTGCAGCTCTAAATTAGCTTCCTGAAGGTTAAAATACATTATGAAATGTTCCAGTTTGAGAGTAATTTCTCAGGTAGGTATACTACTAATGAGTAGATAAAGTTGTCACGCAAACTGCAGTAAAGAATTGGGAACACTGACTTTAAGATATGCTGTTATTAGACCAGAGGTACTTTTTTTTTTAAAATGGGAATTTAAATTTTTTATTGTCCTCTAGCAACTGGAGTGCATAAAAACAAATTAATATATATGGTATGTGATATACATGGAATGCACCATGCAGTATTTATGGAAAAAATAATGAAAAATTGGATAATATTGCCAAACATGAGTCAAATGTGGGTCTGATAAACCAAAAACATTAAAAGCAATTTAAATTTTATATTCTGGAAACAAAAGAATTAAGTATATTCTGTTAGAACTAGCTCTGGTAACATCATCAAGGTAAAGACTTTCTAATGGAGGGTTTTTTTAATGTCCATCATCTGGTATATATTCTGTAAAAAGAGCTAAAAAAATCTGAACTCATTTTCAAAAAAAGAAAAGGTAAAAGGAAATTTTTTCTTTCTAGTAATAATGACTCCAAGTCATGAGTTTAATGCCCTGGGTTGTTGCACCATTTGGTCTTATGAAATAACTAGTGCTGTCATCTGCAGAAATATTCTCATTTGCAGTTCTTCGTTACCACTATGCATCCTCAGTACAGATTTTTAAAAGGCTCATATAAGAGGACATTTCTTTCCCAGAGAGCATGGGTGCTCATCCACTTGCCCACAGCAAGTTAGGTGCGTTTCCTTGCTGGTCCTCTTGGGCCAGGGTCTCACTTGCATTCTCTACATGCTTTTGAGTCCACAATTTCACTTTCTTCCTTCTGAAATGGTAACTTAGTTGTGAATACACAGGGAAGGAAAGGGAATAATGAAACTGTACCTTCTTCTGTGTGTACATGCTCCAATTGTAACATATCTGCTTATCTTATGTATCTGTCTCTTCAAGTAACTGTTGTCAGGGGGGAAAAAAGCAACTTTAAATTATTCTATAAACATATTTCTTTATCTAAAAAGTTCACTATTAAAGATGTCCTGAGAGGCAACAGAATTTATCTATATTCTACTCTCACAGAAATGAAAACCATAATAAATGGATCAGCACACTCTGAAGCACCCAAAAGTGCAGTGGTGATTGATAATCAGCTCAGTTTGTCTGCAGAAGTGTGCTCCATCTTAGAAGGGAATATATGATTAATTCAGATTGTCTGCTGCTCACCACAATCTGCTTTTGATCTAACATGCAAAAGAAAATCAGGTTGAGATAGCCACTGTTGTTTGGATTTGCATCAAATGCTTTCTTATACAAACACTATTTTAAAGATTTTGATATGTATAAGTTTATACTCTGGAGCAAGTTCCCCAATTCCACTGCTCACTAACAGCTGAAGGTTTTCAACGCTCTGTGTTTTCAGTCATTAATGTCATAGGTGTCTGTTCAGTTTGACTGCTTCAATCAAAAACAGGAAGCTATTGCACTTGAGGAAAAACACTACTTTCATGAAGGCACTGCTTATATGACCATAACAGGAGGTAATAAGGAAACAAGTAATTTCAGCATGCACCACTGACTTACATGAACACCTGAAAATAAGCAGAATTAATTCCTTTTTTTCTTTTCCTTTCTTCCCCTCCCCCATTGTTTGTTTGGGGGTTTTGTGTTTTTGTTGTTGTTGTTTTTTCCTGTATTGATATGATAGGACTCCCTGTGGCAGAGAAGGGCTGTTCTTCAAACATACAATTTTCTGTGGAGCCCTAAGCAATCACCGTTCAGTGAACTGCTTCTGCCCTAAAGCTCAGAGGGAAAACTTCCTTGGGCTTGAAACACTCTTACATTGTTGGCATCATTTTTAGGAGCACCATAAACAGTAAGAGCCCTGGTGTGGCCTCTGTGGTATCTGTGAAACGTAAGTATGTCCTCGCTGCATGTCCTGAGGATGTAGAGTGTCACTGATGTGCATTGGGTCCTCATCTCGGACACAGCCTACATGTATTTGGAAATTTTGCATAAAGTCCCTTGACCTGGAATGCTGTATTCCAATGTGCTATTTTGAAGAGGTTTTCCAATAAACAAATAACACTCTTCACCTGGAGACATTAGGCTGTAGTTGCGTCTGCTAAGAGCAGCCGAAAGAAGGTCTGTGACTTTCAAATTAAGTTCCAGCCCCAGCACCATTCCAGTCTTAACACTGAATATTCATGAATCAAACCCTGATGGCTCCTTCCCATGGGATCTGCTCACTGAATCTCAGCACATAGGCTGTGACTCTGACTTGCATTCAACTTAATGATTGTCTACAGAAACAGCACAGGCTCAGAAGCAGGACTTAAACGATTTTTTGAACTTTATGCTGGATAATTTGTAGCTTCCATCTACTCCCTCCACTTATCTGTGCAGAGGCAAAGCTGTGACCAAAGAAAATGTAAGTATTTTTTTCAGTAGGTAATGTTTTAAAACACTGAACACTAATTTCCTTTCACTCTATGTTCACCTTCTGTTTTACAGATGGTTTTTAAGGCAATCAAATTGGCTAATGTTTTGTGATGGTCTAGCTCTCATAATTCAATCAGAATTATGAGAAAGAATGTAGAAGGGTTATGGTGTCTTCCAGAAAGCCTGCTCCCAACAGTAACATGGGGCCTTCTTATTCCAATTTACACAACTGGAAAAGAGCCTTTTGAGAATCTAAAAATATCTTTATACTACTAAACCTACTAAACTACTAATTGTTGGTTACTGAATTGCTAATTCTACTAAGATCTTTTGGCACTTAATTGCAAAAGTTACTAAAACTTTTCTGCCTTCTACACTGAAATAAAGCTACCCGTGAGTGAGGGAAAAGAATGCTGGTTTTCTATGGGATTAGGGTGAGAGATGAGTATGTGATAATTTTTCTGTGTGAACCAGGAAGATTTTTCCAGAGTTCATAAACAGACAACGAACATTTGCAATCTACTGCAGGTTGTGCTATATCTTCAAAGTCATTCATGGCTCTCCATGATAGAAGATCCACAGTGTAGAGCTCCTTCTGTCACTGGAAACAGTTTTATATGAATTGGTAAGATAGTAGTACTGTAACAGAAACATACTAACTTCCCTTCCTGTCCCATAAACAGTAAGTATAGAGGTTACTGGGGTTAAAGATGGGGGGATGTCCTTTATTTTGACAGCAAGAATTTCCTAAGATGGAACCAGTCATGTGCAAAACCTGCTTTCTTCCTCTTGCTTATTTCAGCAAGCACAAAGGCTCTCCTTGTGACTGTGTTTCATCAGCTTTGATGGTGAACACAGTTCTGCTCCAAAGACTTTTCCCAGATTCACCATCCCTCAGAGACCTTTGACAGCTCTGAATAGTCCTTTAGGGCTGTTTAGGAAACTGTGAGGTTGAGAGAGGATGCTGGTCTCCAAGTAATTTTGAATTCTCAGTTTAATGGTTAATGTATGCATAGAAAGTCAAGCACTGCTGTTGTAAAGATGTAAGCAAACTTTCGAGACAACTGGAATTGCAGGAGATTGATTGCAGAAGTAGGGAGTAGACAGTCAAAACTGTTGCGCTCAACAGCCCCTGTAGCACTGTCCTAGTTCAGCAAGTGGGACCAGTTTATCACTGTGTGTGGGTGACCAAAGCTATGTATTCTAAACCCTCTATTCATTTCCCATGAACTGTTAACAATGGACTATTTGCAGCAGCTGCCCAGGGCACACCTGACCCCTCAGGCTGTGAACTAGGTGTGAAAGACACCTGTGAGATAACAGCTGTGATAGCTCCCTTCCAGGAAGTCATTAGCACCTCCACACCCAGCCTGAGGTGTCATGTCTGCTAATAGGGCATCAATGATTCCAAATACCCTATGACTCACAGAGTGAGATTACTCATTGTGTAATTCCCCACCCTGGGGAAGGTACTGGGCAGTCCCAGCTGGACCTGAAGGGATATAATACTAGGGGGTTTGGGTCTTGGGGAACCACTCATCAGATCCAGAGGAGGCCAGAACCTCAACAGGAGGAGACCACCACTCTCGATCAGACTGCTAACACCACTCCACCAGACTGCAACCGTCGTCTGCACCAACAGGTTTGTTACCTCCTTTTGCTTTGGACTCAGGGGAACCATGTGGGGCTCAGCACAGGGGCTAACAAACCCCTTTGTGTTTGTGCCTCAGGGTGCTGGGTTATACTACTGGGTTTTGTGGGTTAAAAGCAATTTCTCTTTGTGTCATTGTATTTATTGTAATATTTTTATTAAATTGTAACTCTGACTTATAATCTCTCCTGAGCTGAGTTCATTTCTCCTGCCAGTTTAACTTTCAACCAGCACAAGCACCTACGCCTGAAGTGTTCCTCACCTTAGATATGGCTGAAGGCTGACTCACAGGAAACCCTGATGGGATCACTCTGTTCCACACAATGGCACCACACCCCTTCTCTTGGGCAACTGAAGCAGAAGGGGGTTCTTTGCTCTCTTCATACCATTAGTGCAGGCAGAGTAGGGGTGTTAATGTAGAGAGTTCTTTCTGCTCTCATTGCCAATCACCAGCTCTATCCTCCACTCAGGGTTCCAGACAGAGTTTCTCTCACAGCCTACTTAAAGTGGAGACAAAGTAGATTTTGGAAGCTTAGGATACAGTGGCTTGACCACTGTCCTTTGTGGACAGTAGAGTAAGAATATTTTGGGAAAAGAATTTGCAGGCAAGATCATGAGCCATAAGATACAGGGAAAAAAATTAAGGCAAAGAACTTATTTAAAAAAAAAAATAAAATATTCTTATCAAAATAAAAATAGGAAATATTAGGAGAAGGGTGTAATTATAAAATGGATGAAGCTTTAATCATAGAATCATAGAATCGATTGGGTTGGAAAAGACCTCCAAGATCATCGAGTTCAACCCTTGGTCCAACTCTAGTCCATTTAATAGATCATGGCACTCAGCACCACGTCGAATTTGCGTTTAAAAATCTCCAGGGATGGTGAATCCACCACCTCTCTGGGCAGCCCATTCCAATGCCTGATTACTCTCTCTGTAAAGAATTTTTTTCTGATATCAAACTTAAATTTCCCCTGGCAGACCTTAAGTCCGTGCCCCCTTGTCTTATTGCTGAGCACCCACCTGGCTAGAACTTCCCTTCAGGTAGTTATAGACAGTGATGAGGTCACCTCCGAGCCTCCTCCAGGCTAAACAACCCCAACTCCCTCAGCCTCTCCCCATAGGGCTTGTGCCCCAGTCCCTTCACCAGCCTTGTTGCTCTTCTCTGGACTTGCTCCAGCACCTCAATATCCTTTCTGAACTGAGGGGCCCAGAACTGAACACAGTACTCAAGGTGTGGCCTCACCAACGCAGAGTACAGGGGAAGGATCACTTCCCTGGTCCTGCTGGCCATGCTATTTTTGATACAGGACAGGATCCCATTGGCCTTCTTGGCCACCTGGGCACACTGTTGGCTCATGTTGAGCTTCCTGTCACTTAGTACCCCAAGGTCCCTTTCTGTCTGGCTGCTCTCCAGCCTCTCTGTGCCCAGCCTGTAGAGCTGCAGGGGTTTGTTGTGGCCAAAGTGCAGGACTCGACACTTGGCCTTATTGAACTTCATCCCACTGGAATCAGCCCATCTCTCAAGTCTGTCCAGATCCCTCTGCAGAGCCCTCCTGCCTTCCAGCAGGTCGACACTCCCTCCCAACTTGGTGTCATCAGCAAATTTGCTGATGATGGACTCAATCTCCTCATCTAAATCATCAATAAAGATGTTAAACAGGACTGGACCCAGTACAGACCCCTGGGGAACACCACTGGTGACTGGCCGCCAGCTGAATGCAGCTCCGTTCACCAGCACTCTCTGGGCCCGACCCTCCAGCCAGCTCTTAATCCAGGACAGGGTACACTTGTCCAAGCCATGGGCTACCAGCTTTTTTAGGAGTATATTATGGGAGACAGTGTCAAAGGCCTTGCTGAAGTCCAGATAAACCACATCCACAGCCTTCCCCTCATCCACCAGGTGGGTCACCTGATCGTAAAAGAAATCAGCTTGGTCAGACAGGATCTGCCCCTCCTAAACCCATGCTGGCTGGGTCTAATCCCTTGTCCACCCTGAAGGTGCTGTGTGATTGCACTCAGGAAGAACTGCTCCATAACCCTGCCAGGCACGGAGGTCAGGCTGACAGGCCTGTAGTTGCCAGGGTCCTGCTTGCAGCCCTTTTTGTGGATTGGGGTGACACTGGCCAACCTCCAATCATCTGGGACCTCCCCAGAGAGCCAGGACTGTTGGAAGATGATGGAAAGCGGTTTGGCAAGCTCTTCTGCCAGCTCCTTCATCACCCTGGGATGGATCCCATCTGGTCCCATAGACTTGTTAGGATCCAGCTGGCTCAGTAAGTCAGTAACTATATCCTTCTGGAAGACAGGAGGGCTATTCAGCTCCCTCTCCCTGTCTACCAGCTCCAGAGGCCAGTTGTCTTGAGGGCCATCTGTCTTACTGGTGAAAACTGAGGCAAAGTAGGTGTTAAGTACCTCAGCCTTCTCCTCATCTTCCTTAACTATATTTCCCTCCAAGTCCAACAAAGAATGGAGGTTTTCCTTGCCCCTCCTTTTGTTATTAATGTATTTATAAAAGAACTTTTTGTTATCCCTAATTGAAATAGCCAAATTTACTTCAAATTCCACTTTTCTTTCCCTAATTTTTTTCCTGCATGACCTAGCTCTATCTGTAAATTCTTCGTAAGTAGCCAGCCTTTTTTTCCATAGTCTGTAAACTTTCTTTTTATCCCTGATTTCTTGCAGAATCTCCCTATTTAACCAAGCTGGCCGTCCTCCCCTCCGGCTGGCCTTTCGGCACACTGGGACAGCCTGTTGCTGTGCATTCAAAATCTCCCTCTTAAAACATGTCCATCCCTCCTGGACCCCCTTGCCTTTAAGGGTTGTTTCCCAGGGTATGCTCTGAATCAGTTTTTTGAATAGGCCAAAATCTGCTCTCTGGAAGTCCAAAGTTGAGGTTTTAATGGTGGCTCTCCTTACATCCCTGAGGACTGAAAATTCTATTATTTCATGGTCACTATGCCCCAGGCGGCCTCCAACCACTACATCATCTACCAGCCCCTCTCTGTTTGTAAACAGTAGGTCTAGCAGGGCCTTACCCCTGGTAGGCTCATTTACCAGTTGATGAAGGAAATTGTCCTCTGTACACTCCAGGAACCTCCTAGACTGCCTCTTCTCTGCAGTATGAAGCTCCCAGCAGATATCTGGCAGGTTAAAGTCACCCACAAGAACAAGGGCTAGAGATTTTGAGACATCCGCCAGCTGCTTGTAGAATAAGTCATCTCCTTCATCATCCTGGTTGGGCGGTCTGTAACAGACACCCACAAGGGTGTCAGCCTTGTTGGCCTTGCCCCTGATTCTGGCCCACAGGCACTCAACCTTGTCACTGCTGACCTCAACTTCAACAGAGTCAAGAGACTCTCTAACACATAAAGCCACCCCTCCACCCCTCCTTCCCTGCCTGTCTTTTCTGAAGAGCTTGTAGCCCCCCAAAACAGCACTCCAGTCATGTGAGTCATCCCACCACGCTTCTGTGACAGCAACTATGTCATAGTTTTCCTGCTGCACTATGGCTTCCAGCTCCTCTTGTTTGTTTCCCATACTGCGTGCATTGGTGTACATGCACTTCAGCCGGGCCATTGATTTCATTCTCAACTCGGGCTCTATGCCCTTAGGCCTATCTCTGGAGAGCCCAGTTGCTGTCCCTTCCCCCTTCCAACCTAGTTTAAAGCCCTCCTAACTAACCCTGCCAACTTATGGGCTACCATTCTTTTGCCCTTCCTAGATAAATGAAGCTCATCTGCTTTGACAAGACTGGGCAACAGGGAGTTTGTGTCATGATCAAAAAACCCAAAATTTTGATGATAGCACCATCCCCTAAGCCACCTATTGGTAAGCTGGGCTTTCCTAAACCTCTCCTCATTCATCCCAGCTAGCACAGGAACTGAGGCAATTACTACCTGTGCTCCTGTCCCATGAAGAGATCGGGTCAGTGCCTTGAAATCTTTTTTAATTACTCTGGTATTCCTTTTATTAATGTCATCACTTCCAACCTGGACAACCAACAGCGGGTAATAGTCTGAGGGTTGAATAAGCTTAGGAAGTCTTTTGGTAATATCCCTCACCCTGGCCCCAGGAAGGCAGCAAACTTCCCTGTGGGACGGGTCTGGCCGACATATAGGGCCCTCAGTTCCCCTCAGAAGGGAGTCACCGATTACAACAACCCTTCTCTTTTTCCTCTTACTTGTAGTTGTAATCCGTCCGGTAGATTGGGGGTAACCAGAAGACCTTGTAGACAGATCCTCCTCCTGACTGTCCTCCAACAGACTGTCTGAGTCCAGGGCCATATACCTGTTTTTTAAGGGCACCCTGGCAGGTGAAAGGGGTCGAGAGGGGGTGTTTTTGCCTCTATGACCAGGCACCTGTTTCCATTTGTCCCCATCCCTATGGTCTGTTCCGTCTGCCTGATGGCAGGAGGGGCTGGGCTTCACCACCTCCTGCTGGGCTTCCTTAGGAGTGGAAAGGGTGTGACTCCACCAGTCAATTTCCCTTTCACTCTCCCTTATGTTTCTGAGCCTATCCACCTCTTCCTTTACCTCTGCCACCAGACACAGCAAATCGATCACCTGCTCACATCGTATGCAGGTGCTTCTCATACTGTCCTGTGGTAGTAGGTCCAGGCTCAGACAGTCTATGCAGCCGGAGGCCTGAGTGGCTGCATCCTTTTTAGAGGGTTCTGTCTGTATTGACACCCCTCTACTGGTAACAGGAGCAACAGCTTTCATTTTTTTGGGAGGCATGACTGCCTTGAGCTGTGGGGATAGGTAGAAAAGAGAAACAAACAAACAGCAAAAAAACCCAATAAACCAGGGCTGCTGAAATACCTAGGCTTATGCCCTGCCTGTGCGAACTGCCATGCAAACTGCCGTGCCACGCCCTCACTGCCGTGCCACGCCCCTGTTTGCCTGCTCCTGTTCGCCGTGCTCCAGATTGCTGGCGCTCCCTAGAGATGTTTTGCAAGCCTTCTCACCCTCCTGCTAACGAGCAAGCCATGCCTCCACCTCCCCTCTGAGTCACCTGCTGATAGCTGAAGGAGCAGCAAACAAAGCCTGCCAGGGAATCACACAGGGAATTTTACAAACAGGTACTCCTACAGCTTGCTTGAAGCATGATGTCATCTGTATTTGGTAGGAAAACATTATGTCTGAGTTAAAATGCTCTATATTCCCCAGATGTTTTCTATTTTAGGAGGAAAAATTTTAATTCCATCATGATATGGATGAAGAACAGATGAAATTGTGTCCTCTCTAAGCTTTGCTGCTTTCTTATTTGAGTTGAAAGATGACTCACTATCTTATACCTACAAAGTATAACATTATCCTGCTATATGTTGAGTACTATCTTATAATTAAAATGCCAGTGTTCCAAATGTGTTTCTACCATGTACCAAAAAGTAAAGCTTTATTTTTCATGGATACAAGGAACAGGCTACTCTAGTTCTAGTCCTACCCTTCAAGAGGGTGCCTACTTATGTCTGAGGAGGGTTTTTTGCTCTTCTTATCACTGAATTCGAGAATTATAATGAATCCTATGTGCAAAAGACAGGATTTGAGAATCGTAGTGAAAATCTGTATTAAGAAATACATATAATGAAAGTTCAGTACTCTCAGATATGTAATAGTTTAAAGCAATAAATTAAATGTGGTATCTTTCTCAGCTTTCAGCAAGCTGCAAAGTATTACTGTTACCAGGGTTCATGGCCATATAACACCTTTTATTATAAGTAATTTTAAGAACCTACTATATTTTCCATTACAAACTCTGTAAAGTATTAAAACTCAGTTATAAAATTTCAGAAATAGACAAGCTGGTTCACAAGGTCACAGGTAGCAAGAATCTTTTCCCTATGTTTTTAAGGAAAATAATTTATGCTCTTTTAATTTTAAAAGCACCAAGGTCAGCCTTGCTACTGCTGAAATCTATTTTTAATTCTGACACAGAGCTACGTCTTAGAGTGATTTGGAATGAAAATGCAGACCAAGATGAGAATGATAAGAGAGTCTATTCTTTTGAAATAGAAGCTCATATTTCCAACCTATTACTCTAGTTAGTGGGTTTGTTGCTGCAGTTGTTAATTGCGACCAATAATGTGAGGATTTTTTAATGCTTTGAGAGCAGATGCTAAAAGCACTTATGACAAATATTTGACATTGTAAATTAGATCCTCTATATACAAAAGAAGAATTGTATGCATTTTTGATGTTGTATTTAGTTACAACTACTTTTTTTAGACTCAGGATCATCAAGATTGGAAAAGAACTACACGATCCAGTTCAGCTGTCCACCCAGCACTACCCCTGTTAACCCCTAGACCACCAAACTACATCAGCCAGTGCAAGATCCAGATGCCTCTCAAACACCTCCACCACTTCCCTGGTCAACCTATTCTGATGCCTGACCACTTCAACAATGAACAATTTTTTCTAATATCTGGTTTGAAATCCCCCTGTCTCAGCTTAAGGTCATTTTCTCTTATCTTCTCACCATAGGCGTGGCAGAAGAGACAGGCCCCACCTCATTACAAACCCCTTACAGGTAGTTGTAGAGAGCAATCAGTTCCCCTCCGAGTGTCCTCTTCTCTAAACTAAACAAACCCAGCTCTCTCAGACATTACTCATAAGATATGTTTTCTAGACTACTCAAGAGGGTGTTGCCCTTTTCTGAATAGCATGGTTTATTTCTATCATTTTTACTGAGTATGAGCTTCATAATACGCCTGGAAGATATAAAGTGAGAATCTAACTGATGTTTTACTATTGATGACATTAGATGTCCATCTGCTCAGAAGCCTGCAACAAGAAAAAACAAAAAGTCACAGAATAGGCTGAGTTGCAAGGGACCCACAAGGATCATGGAGTCCAACTCCTGAACCTGCACAGGACCATCCCTAAGGGTCACACCACATTGCTGAGAGTATCATCAAAACTCTTGTTGAACTCTGTCAGGCTTGGTGCGATGACCACTTCCTGGGGAGCCTGTTCCAGTGCCCTACCCAACTCTGTGTGAAGAACCTTTTTCTGATATATAACATAACCCCCCCCTGACACAACTTCAAGCCATTCCCCTAGGTCAACAGGGGGTGTTTCAGCATCCATAGGCAATTGGTTTCTTCATTCATCTTGGTGAAGTTCCCTCCTGTTTTCATTAGGAAGCTTCTAGACTTGAGCTACAGCCTACTTAGTCAGGATGCTGTGCATAACTGATGCCCATCTACCCTCTTCACTTGTCCATACAGATGTTCCCAAAAAGCCTCCAAAGTAGGTTACTGGCCTTTTTTAAATAACCTTGTAATATTGCTTTATTATCTTACTGCAATAATTCCTAGAAGGCTCCAACACACTTTGCCTCTCCAGAAGGGTAAGGGTACACTACAGGCTGTGGGAAACTGTAGTGTATTAGTCATGTAGACTAGGATAGAGTGAAGACTACAGTCATGTCAGATTGCATTAATAAGCATTTAGGAGAGCTGAGCTTTGAAGCCAGCTTTGAAAAAGTTTGCTATTGATCAGGCAAATCGGTGAAGGGATTAAGGAAGGGGCATTATGAAGCTCAGATGTTGTATCTCCTCAATGCTAGCATACTTAACTCATGATGCCTTGCAATCTATATATTTTACCATGAAAAACTGTGATCAGATACATTTTTTAAAATCTTTTTAAATAGCTGTCAGTCAGAAAACTAAATTAATTTGGGTTAGTAAATAAGGTTTTAGAAGTCATGTTGAGGATTACTGTCAGAAGGGTTATTCTTTCCTTTCAATAAGGCAAGTAGTTGTATCGTGTTCTGACATTGAACCCAAATGCAGAAGACATTTATCCGCGTCTTGTATCCCACAGTAGTAATCATCTTTCTCTAACTCCCCCTGTAATGTAAATTTCTAGGACTCAATCTGAGAAGATATTACACCAAGAAACTCTTAAACCATCTGTGTCAACAGTTTGTTATACTTTTTTCTCTGCTATATTCATTTACAGTTCAAGTTAGATATTTTGGAGGAGAGGAGATGTTGATATTTCATTTGGGCTTGGAGCTCATTTCAATTACAGCTCTGCTTTCATATATTCTGTTTTAAAGTATGCTTTCTGTTTCACAGGTCTAGAAATTGTAGAGATGAATAGATATTAGTTTTATTTTTTTAAAATTAAAGTTAGTCTCACAATTTGGTTCAAACCTATTCATAGAAAGACAATATTAACAATGTTTATCTTTTGCTCTGTCAAAGCTAATTTGTAAATGACTATTTCCAGATTTTCTACTTCTATGGTTAAAAAATGTTATAGAAGAATTGTGCTCATTGTGAAAGCTATTAGAAGTTCACACAAATACAGTATGAATTATTCTCACCATATAAGCATTGTTGTAAATTTTCCATCTGAAATCTGCTCTGTGGTAACTACCTTGTGCATAATCCAGCTCTGTCAGAAATGCATGGTAGCACATCCCTTTATGATAGAAATGCAAGCATCTTCAAATTGTCATCAATTTATTCTGGACTAAGAGAAGGACACACACACAAAAAAAAATAAAAAAGCTAAATTGTAATTTAACACTGTTCTGTGTAGTGTATGAAAGTAAAATTGATGTGAAAGGTTTTAACATTCAAATAAGCATCTTTCAGCTGAATGGAGTGTTTACACTTTCACTCCCTCATCAATTTACCATTACTACAACTAAAACACCAGGGAAATTAAAAGACCAGATAATTATTTTTTCAAAGCTGCACAAGTGGCTTTGGAAGACAGCAAACTTTACTTCTTTTGATTTTAACATAACTTGAAAAACTGTCTTGTCACCTCTCAAACAACTGAATAACAGAGTAACAGAAAATGATAATGAAACAGCAATAAGACTGTGCATGAACTGCCAAAAACACTTAATGTAATGTTGAGATACCTTGTTTTAAGTATTTCAGTGCCCATAATTGGAAGGGGGGAAAGAATGGTATTACCATCCCTGAATGTGCTCAATAAATGTGTAGATGTGGCACTTGTGGTTTAATGGTAAATATGGCAGTTCTAGTTTAATGATTGGACTCCATGATCTTAGAGTTGTTTTCTTCTATTAAATAATTCTATGAGTCTATGATACTTTTACATCTTCTTTCCTGGCATTTCACCAGGGGTGGCAAATAGGAAAGGCACTTTCATAAAAGAGAGGTGATTGTTAGCCTTCTTGAAATAGTGTTATATTTTTCTAAATTTCCATGAGATTGAATAGAAATCATAGTAGCTTTCTGAATATTTTCTGAATGAATGAAAACTACAGAAATAAAACCAACTCAGATTTTTTCATATCATTGCAGGATATTCCTGTTTCCATGTTTCCAATCTTCTTTTTAGTAATATTTTCAGTTTATGATTTCTTTTAAAACTGATCATGCCATGTTTCAATTGTTCTTTCCCTATGATTTCTATTTTACTGTGGGTAATACAGAATAAGCTTATGTCAGAAATGCCTGTGCTCTACCTGGATTTATTTTTTTTATACCAATTATTATTTCATTGGCTGTGATACTCCACCCAGCAATGTTGAAATGCGCATGCCAAAGAAATTTTGGGTAATACCTCAACTCTTCAAACAAATTGAAATTATTGTAAGATTTAATCTTATTTTACTTGAAATTCATTTAATTTACACTCCTAATTTAAAGACACAGCATAAATTTAGTTAAGAGATATCAAAGACTACTTTAAGAGTTTTTCCTTGTGACCTTCCATGAAGGTATTATTTAAGAGTGATGTGCAGTTTCCTTAGCTGTGTTCAGGTTGGTGCCTTGTGCAGAACAAGACTTGTCCCAAGTAAGGATAGTGGTTCTCTTGGGAAATGAAATGGCTGGTCCCTGATTTTGACATGATTCATGTCAGATGTAGCTACTACAAAGACAAAAATAAAGCTTTCATTTGAAGTGAGGAAGAGATCTACTGCCCTTGAGAAAATGGTGAGCTACACTCTGTCTTGGGTTGAGCTGGCAAAATGCCAACTGTCCAGGACAGAGTGAAAAGGGTTTCTCCTCCCCCCAACTAGCCAAGGGAAAAACAAGAGGGAGAGGAAAAAAAAAACTCAAACCAGGTTTATGCTGAAACTAACTACATGTGTTTATACAGAAAAGAGAAAATTAAGAGAAAACTACAATATAACGCACACTTACAGAAGTTATGGATAGTATAAAAGGAAATAACTTCCCACTCCCCACTTAATACAAAGTGTATTACTTTAAATCTATAAGTACTCTAAAAGACACCTTGCAAGAAGGAGAATATAACAACAAAATATTTCTACTTCCCTGAATTCAAACAAAATGCAATGTAGCAGCAGCAGGAGTAGGGCCTAACAGAAGAGAACAACTGCAGCAGTCTTCTCTGTACTCCAGCCATAGTGGAACTGAACTAACACCTCCCACTGCTGCCCCATATCTTAAGTTTACGTCATCTGGTATGAAATACTTCCTTGGTTAACCAGTCAGGTGATAGCTGTCTCCCAGTCGACATAGATTCTCTGAGCCTGACAATTTGAGGCCTAGCTAAAACCACTACAACTCCTTGTTTTCTGTTGCCTTTCTCTTTACATATATATATATATGTATAAATGTGTGTGTATATATATATATATATATATATATCATAGAACCATAGAAACATAGAATCGATTGGGTTGGAAAAGACCTCCAAGATCATCGAGTCCAACCCTTGGTCCAACTCCAATCCATTTACCAGATCATGGCACTCAGCACCACATCCAATCTGCGTTTAAAAATCTCCAGGGATGGTGAATCCACCACCTCTCTGGGCAGACCATTCCAATGCCTGATTACTCTCTGGAAAGAATTTTTTTCTGATATCCAGCTTAAATTTCCCCTGGCAGAGCTTAAGCCCGTGCCCCCTTATCCTATTGCTGAGTGCTGGGGAGAAGAGACCAGCCCCCACCTGGCTAGAACTTCCCTTCAGGTAGTTATAGACAGTGATGAGGTCACCTCCGAGCCTCCTCTTCTCCAGGCTGAACAACCCCAGCTCCTTCAACCTCTCCCCACAGCACCTATGCTCCAGTCCCTTCACCAGCCTTGTTGCTCTTCTCTGGACTTGCTCCAGCACCTCAATATCCTTTCTGAACTGAGGGGCCCAGAACTGAACACAGTACTCAAGGTGTGGCCTCACTAACGCAGAGTACAGGGGAAGGATCACTTCCCTGGTCCTGCTGGCCACACTATTTTTGATACAGGACAGGATCCCACTGGCCGTCTTGGTCACCTGGGCACACTGTTGGCTCATGTTGAGCTTCCTGTCAATTAGTACCCCAGGGTCCCTTTCTGCCTGGCTGCTTTCCAGCCACTCTGTGCCCAGCCTGTAGCGCTGCATGGGGTTGTTGTGGCCAAAGTGCAGGACCCGGCACTTGGCCTTATTGAACTTCATTCCATTGGAATCAGCCCATCTCTCAAGTCTGTCCAGATCCCTCTGCAGAGCCCTCCTGCCTTCCAGCAGGTCGACACTCCCTCCCAACTTGGTGTCATCAGCAAATTTGCTGATGATGGACTCAATCCCCTCATCTAAATCATCAATAAAGATGTTAAACAGGACTGGACCCAACACAGACCCCTGGGGAACACCACTAGTGACAGGCCACCAGCTGGATGCAGCTCCGTTCACCAGCACTCTCTGGGCCCAACTCTCCATATATATATTTTTATATATAAATATCTGAAAAATATCTAGCAGGATTCAGACAGTTAATCAAGTAAGAAACTCTAAGCTGTATAATCACTCTCATTTGGTGCTATATGATATGTGATATATGTTCTTTTCCCCACCTTGTGGTTTGTCCAACACCTTCACTCTCCAGCAATGGTGCTGCCTTGCCCCCTCAGCTTTGAAGAGCTTCCATGATTACCACATCAAAGAAATCAATGCATCTATGCATTTCTTTAATGCTATATTCCAGCCCATAGTACAAGTGAGTGTGTGATACAGTGATTAGAACATGATTCAAATAATCTCACTCTTGGTGGAGCACCTAAGAGCATAGACATAGTCTCAGTGGTATGTCTGGTGTTCAGTGACATTTCAGGTAACAATGAACTGGGTCGATATATCTTAGCTTGCATGGGATATGTATATAAGAAAGATTCAGACTTTGTGAAGCACAGATTGGCTTTTGTGGGATGAGAGAAACATAACAGTTTACTCCCTAGTAGCTTGTGGAGGAATTTGCTGTGAACTGTTTATGTGTGACAAAGGAGAAAATAATTTTAAAACCTGATTCTTACCATATGAATTAAGGCTGCCAAGGACTAAACATCAGCTATCATGCCCAGAATTCAAGTTTACCATACCTTAATCACAAATACAGAATCAGAACTGGAATATATAATTTTGTCTTATGTCTAAGATCACCTACATTTCTCGGTTATCTGTATTTTGTTTTAATGTGCTACTTATGGTGGGTGGGTGTCCCGCAAAATAAACAACTAAAATTCACAAGATAAGTGAGGATTCAAATTTTTGATGTAGATTTGCTACAGAGATAGGACACACTTTACAAAGTAACACAATTTAAGAAATTACCATTTGAATGTTGCTTTGATGAAAAAACCTTTATGCATTTCAGACTTTTCATTTTGCATAATTCACTTTGGCACAAAAAGCTTTTGCTTATTCTGTTTGCTCAAAATCCATGTCTATAGTAAGCTACCAAATTGTCACACTCCTTTTATTTTTTTATAATCCCAAACTATTACTATGTTTAATGTACATAGGAATAAAGACTAAAAGGAATTTCGGGGATCATCTAGCCCAACTGTCCACATTTGAAGGCTTTTATGTCATAAATTTTTTCATAAACTTTACATGCTTCATATAAAATGAGATTAATTTTGGCCCCCAAAGTACCATACAAAAGGTTTTCCAAACCCTCATTTCTCTGATAGTTCAACCCAAGTCTGTTCATGGCTGCTGAATATGCATCTGCTCTTCTGCCAGCATTGTTCTTAACTTGAAGAGTTTTTCTCCCTCTCTGCAGTTTGTCCATACCAATGTATTTATAGAAAAACAGTTACATATCTTCTCAGTCTTTGTTTTACTGGGCTAAATCCTTATGCCTCTGAGGTCCCATAAAAACTCCTGATAAAATGGGCTCCCTTGGTCAGAAGTTATTGCATAAATTTCTTTGCATTTTTTTTCACATTTTAAAAATACCAATAAGATCAGGAAGATGTTTTTATTATTTGTTTTTTCACTTTGTTTTGGTTTGGTTTTTTGGGGAGGAATGGGTGTTTAGGACTGTTTTTTAAAAGCATTTTGACCTTTGTGAGAAATACTTGTCTGATAAAATATGCAACTGCATCTGTATTTTACCCTTGGCTTGGTACCAAGAAAATATTTTTACCTTTTTGCTTAGTCATTTTCATTTGGTGGCAGTCAGATTATTACAGAAAATCTCTTGATTAGTCCCTTCTGGTTAGTTATCCATATCAAAAAAACTACCTAAGTTTTTACATAGCTTTAGAAGCATGACTTGCACTTGAACAAAAAAAAAAAAAAAAAAATCTTAATTGTCTTGATCCTTGATACTTCCGATTCTTTTTGTGTGATATCCCACTTTCCCTCACTGTGGTGATGCCACTGCAGCCATGCAATCCAATCTGGTATATCCTTCTATTTTGTCCCACGACCAAGGTTTACAAAAAGGCAAACTCCTTTGTTCAGCTGTGCTGCTATGTCTGGCATCTCCAACAAGCTGTGTTGAAAGGTCCTAGGAAGCAGCATGGAATTTGACAACTGAACCTTGCCCTCGTATTCTCAAATCCCAGTCTGATCTCCATCTGTCTCTGACTAGATGACACCTCTCATTCCCAAGCCTTCATTTCTAGAGATGGAATCAAATGACACTTTGGGTAAAAATAGTATCCCTTGTGTGTCTACATATATGTGAATCTAAATAGAAAAACTATCCCAGGGCTACTGGGTGCCAATACCTTTCTACCTTTCAGGTTAATTCATGTGTTGTTTCAGTTATCTTTTCACCTTCCCTTCCTCTCCTCTAACTGCAAAATGCAAAATACAAAATCTGTAAACCTTGAACACAGACTCATGACATATTTTACTGAGCTTTCTGTTGTTTGTAATTTATATTAAGCCTTTTGCTAGGCCCTCAGTGATAAACCATCAGTTAGCCATGAAGAAGAGGTCTTCTTTGTTATCATGTACACATTAAAAAAATAATCTCCTATTTACACCAATTTAGGTGCCATGATTTTTACTTCTGCCTTTCAAATCTGAGAATTTAAAATGGATTCTTTGAAAGTTACCATAGGAAGTTCTACTGACACGACTACACATGAAAGTTATACCAGATTACCTTAACTAAGTTTATTTAATATGTTTAACTGCACCACTGCTTACATCTAAGCTTATTCTTACTAAGCTTTGATTGAGCTGAAAGTCACTGACTCTAGGTTTAAATCTAACCACAATCATACACTGTATCAGTCAAGAAGAGAATTTAGTTAAATGACCTCTCTTATGGTCAATAACTGGGGGCAATGTAGTCTTCTTGTTACTCATGTTTAGTTTGCTATAATCTTCACTGATTACAAGAGACACACTAACATTTATTCTAATCATGTACTTTTCCTAAAGCCTAGTTCCTGAAGGGCTTGGGAAATAGAGATAGAGAAGGCAAAAGCCATAAAAATGTCAAAATCTACGATGCACTGGGAATAGTTCAAAACAGAGTCCAAAATGGTGGCCAAAGTGCAGAACAAAAAGCAGGAGAAGAGCAAAGGTTCTCTGTTATTTGACAATTCCTTTGAACTCCCACCACAGTAAAACAGACTTTAAAGGAGAGTGCACAGTTAAGGAATTGCTATATTTTCCTTACAACTGAAGCCTTGCAAAAACTGCCACAGCAAAGAACCGTTTATGTAATTCTGTGCTTATTGCTTGTTACTGACAGGGCTGATAGACACATAAGGGTTATTTTGCTGCTGTGTTTGCTCATTAGCTGGTGAGAAGTGCAAATGACAGACAGCATTCAGGCAACTAATCCTTAAAGAGAGAGAATACATGATTTAAGAAACAAAATCTGTAAATAAATAGAGATGGTTGTGCTAAGATAAGGTATGTATGTGCAAGGCTTGGATGCTGCAACTTTTTCTTGGATAAATGGGCATTGATCAATTTTAAGTCATAGTGACACCTTCCCATCAGTACATGTACAGCTAGCAGATGTCCTGACACCAGACCTGACATCCTTTTTGTAAGAAAGTCAGTAGGTGGTTTTTGTGTCACTGGAGCAGTGCCACTGTTGGGATTAATAAAAGGACCATTACAGGACAGAGCATTTCAAGCTTCTAAAGGGTCTGAAGTCTCAAACTACAGAAGCGTCTCCAAGTCTTTTCAGCTCTATGGTAGAAAAAGATGTCCTGTAAATTACTACTCTGATGCTAACTGCAGTGGAAAGCTCTCACCACCTGAGATGGCCTAAGAGATAGAGTTTGAGGCTGATAGAGGCAACCTTTATCATTTAAACAGGCAGATTGTGATGGCAGATTCAGTCAGTGCTGAAGCTCAGTCATCTCTGTTCTCATTAGGCTTGGATAACTAAGCTTGGCTGATGGGTGCAGACCAAGGTTGTTTTGCTTAAGATTTCTGTGATCCAGATGCAGAACACCAGGAGATAATCTGCTCAGAAAAGTGGGAGGTTAGATTGAACAATATCTGGGAATTGCCCCTCTTGTGGTTTTATACTGAAGCAGAAATGAAAACATCAAAAGTAGATCAGCTTTAGAATTTGACAAAGTAAAGAAGGTCTAAGAAGAGGCATTCAGGCTCATAAGAAATCTCATATTTAATGAATCTTAGAGACAAAAAGACAAGTCATGCTGGAGATCTCCTAATCTCCATGACCTTAAGCAGTGAATTGGATTTGGATGGATCTTGTCTTGAAGGCTGGGCTGTCACTTACCAGCTTGTAAAGACTTGAAGATTTTATATTGGCATAGCTTGGTAGAAAGATTTAAAAGAAGTGATGCTGGCAAGGAAAAAACCCACAAAATGTTTTTGCTCACATTAGGTCATCTGGCAGTTAAAAAAAATAAAAAGAAGAAAAGATGGAAGACAGAATGACTCTGCAGTCAAAAAGAAATAATTATAAAGTGTCTTTACATAATAACAAAGCTTATTTAAATGAGAAGAGATATAAATAACTCTGGGCTACAACAAACAGATGAAACTGAAGTGTAATAAGTTGCAAAGAAAAACTAATGATACTTCCATAAATGGATTTAATTTCTTTGAGACAGAAAGGAAAGAAAAAGAAAAAACCACTTGTGAAAAGAGGTTTGAAATATAAAGTAAAAATAATTTTGGCACAGTCCATTTTAAAGTGTTTTTGTTAAAGAGAAAAAAGGGGGGAAATAAGCAAAGAATAGGAATAGAAGGAAGAAAATAATCTTCCCAGATATTTGCTGTATTTTGGTCTTGTGTTTTTTATCATTTTTTGGCTTCAGATTTTAGCTTGTAGCTTTCAAAATGGTCTGGAATGTCCAAGTGACTTAGCAGAGTGAGGTTGATACAGCTTTCCCACAAGAGGGTTTTAATAGAAAAAACTCATGGTGATTAATAATCCCCTTAAAAGGCAGAACTTTCAAATATATTCAAGATCTTCCTCTCAGGAATTTTCATGTTTGGGAGAGGAAAATATGTTCCCAGTTGGAGATATTTAGTATTTTGTATTCTCCTTTCCTTTTCAGGTTAAAAAAAACTGCTAATATGAAAATCAAGATCTATGGGACTTTTCCAAAACAGTACTATGGAAAATAATAGCACTTTTTAAATTTTCTTTTTAATGACTGGATATTGAAGATATTGGCAACAATAACCATTAAATAAACAGTTCTTTAAAAAGAAATGTGGAAGAAGTAATCATTTTGCATCAATCAAAAGGAATTTAGTTTGATTTTCATGAAAGCAGAATTTTTTCTGAAAAAAACCAAAACCATGCAATTTAGATGCTCATATTTGTTTGAGTACATTTCTAACCATTTTTTCAATTACTTGCATAATTTAATGCACTTTTTCTCCATATATGACTGTATGACTTGGATCTGATGCATTTAGTTAACTACAGCCTGCATATGTGGGCTTATAGAACATGATCTTCAGCAAATCTGCCTCCTCAGCTCTTGTTATAAAGAAAAAAGCCTTGAGGGGTTTTTGTCAGTAAATCTGTCTACTAGCAAAAGATGGGAGAAGGAAGTATCCCCTACTGAGGTCCCTCTGTTAAAATAGTTTTCCAAGTGACACGAAGTCCCACAGGAAAATAATTGCTGTCTTTTCCCACCTTTTCCCCACTTTTTAAGAAATTGCTTAAGCTTGAAATTCTAGGGTTTAGGCTGGATCCAAGGGGTGTACGCATAAAACCCACCATGGTTTTCTCTCAGATTTTTCACCAATAAATCTACAATTTCCTGTTTTCCTGAGCATAGGAAAGCAATTACATTTGTAATATGGTTAATCTCAGAGACCTAAGATAGGTGAAAATTGGAAATAACTGAAGACTCTGTTCTATATTACAGTCTAGAAGCTTTACTTGCTTTCAGAACAACATAGAAATTTTTATATGAGTGAGAAAATGCTCAGAGATAGTCTGATACTAACCCAAGGAACTAGGAAGAAAAAAAAGTATAGACCAAAACTAGAAATTAGATAAAATGCCACTAGACCCATCAAAGGTAGACTTTGACACACTCCAGTGTTATTCTTTGATAAAAGATATATACTTTTTATACAAATAAAATACATAAGATTTATTAGTGTTGTCATGTGACAAATAATTTTCTACTGGGAATTAGTATAAGAATTATGAGGTATATAAAGGGAAACAGGAATAGTTTTTGCTGATAATCTAGTGGCAAAATATCAGAATATTTATATGTTTTAGGTGATATATTTTTATTAGTGACTGTGGTAGAAAAACACAAATCTCACAATGAAATATTTTAATGGCCCAGTTGTGGTCTCCTTAAAATTAAGAGGGTTTAGATTTCATATGTTTTTTCCTATGCCCTAGGAATATAATTTATAATAGTAATAACAATCATCTGTAGTCAATATGAAGTAAAAGGGATGCTTTTTATTAACAAGACTTATTAATATAGACTTGAAGTTTGCTGCATGTAAGCAGATAAATAAGAATTAGACTTGCTTGCTTAACTGCTTATGGAGTAACTGTTGGCTATGAAAAGCACATGACTATGAAAAAGGCAATTGTTTTCAGTCAAGCAAGATACATCCAGAAAGAATACAGAAAAAAATAAAATTCTGTTTATGGAAGGCTGACATAATTCGACTTTAAAGAAACTATTTTAGTCAGGTGTCATCACCCAGTCTTCAAGAATTATTAAGGCTGAAACAGATATAAAGGAAGAAGCACTAAACTGAAGGACTTATTTTTAGATCCAAGAAGAGTACTGCTTCTCTTGTATGGCTAAGTGACATGATGACTAGATGAGGAAAGAATTTTTTGGTTTTCATTCTAAGAAAAATATGGAATTTACGCATCTGTCCCCCATCCTCACAATCAGATTTTATTTTTAAGGTCTCTGATGGCAGCTGAGGCCTGCAAGAGAAGACTTTACTCTTTACCTTCACATAAAATTAATTCAGTGTCATTATAACCTGTGCCTTTACTGCACTCTGTGGTTCTAGTAATGTCATTAATGTAAGTAACTTAATTAATAAATTGGATTGACCCTAATTGGACTTCAGTTTTGCACCATACAAATGATCTTTACCTTTCAAGATTTATTGATTTTATTTTCTAGTTCATATTTTGCCCTCATGAGGCAATATTTTCTCAGATTCAGGTGGTAGATTTTGGGCTGAGGTCCTGTATACATCAGATACTACAAGCTGATAAATATTAGTAGAATGGTGAGATGAAACTTTCACAAATGCAATGGTGAAGTACTGCTATGTCTACATTCTTCCCTTGAGTGCTAAGCTGTTTTGTGATTTAAAAAAAAAAAAAAAAGAAAAATTGCTATTCTAGAATTTCTTGGGGATACTAAATGCTGTTGACATGTTGTAGCCTCTAAGACTGGCTACTTGTAAGGATGTTATTTTACCCTTGGCTGAAATATTTTATGTTCATGGTCTTCAGTGTAAGTAAGTTAACACATTGCTGTCATCACTGGTCTGTTTTTAATTGCATTTTCAGACTTCATAAGACAGTAGATTATGTCTGGTTCCAGTGTATTTTCAAAAAGACATTACAGCTTTGCAGTCTAAATGACAATACTCTCTTCTTATGCAAAACATAAGCACAAGCACTGACAAAGACCACTTGCTGCCATGGTGATAGGAGGATTTCCCCCTCCCTCACAACCCCCACAGTTCTTCTTCTGCTGCTTCTCGAAATCTAGGTACTTTAAATCATCACCAGCAAAATAAAAGTAAGGAATTGTCACTACCATATTTTATAAAAGTAACGCTTATTCACTATCTGAAAATATTCTAGGGTATCCTGAAACTTAAATTAATGGCAGAATTAAGTTGTATTCATTAAAGCCTGAAGGTAAGAAGAAAATAATAAGATATTATGTTGAAAGAAAGTAAATGCTCAATGCAGTCATGAACCTAGAGGTCTATAGATTTGATTAATGAAACATTTCAGGGGAGATCTGATAAAGCAAACATTTAAATTTAATTATACTAGAAAGCCAGAATGTTTTAAACATAATTTGAGTGTTTCTTTCAATGCAAACCACTAGGTCCTTCCTAACAGATTCTCTACTTCATCTTTACCCAAAAGTATAACGAAGAGTGGGAAATATTTTCATGTCTGCTGATTTAGACTGATCCCAGGAAATACAATACATACAAAAAGCAAGCTTAGAATATGAATGTGTCTTTGAGTATGATTGAGTCTTCACTTTGAGGAAACATATTGCTAACTTTAAATATGGAGCACTTGATCAGCAAACATTTTATGCAGTATTCTTGGCATACATTCAAAGTCACCTGTAGCAGTCAGAGTACACAAGGAACTGACAAACCACCTAGAGCGGTTAATTCAGCTGTTAAGCACAATAGCTTACATTGAACAGAATAATAAATTGTGTCTAAAAACTTCTTCATTCAAAGACACTGTTGGTCAAATGTGGGATTTTAAAAAACACACCTTAAATAAATTAATTTTTCTTCAAACTCGGGATTGCTGTGTATATTCACTTTCTATAATTCAATTTCATGCATGCTCATCTATTTATCTTCCTAGGTTTCAATTCAGTCAAGAATGAAGCTTAAAATTATTCTATATGAATAGATCTATTTCATTTATTGGAATTGTTCAGTATATGAGTCTGAACAAGTATACATCTTTTTTAGTTATCATTCTGAGTCCTAGGTGTTATAGAAAGATTTTCATTATCAGTTGATACTTTTCACTGTTTCTGAACAACAAAATACTTTATTCTGATGAATTTTCTTCTCTGTGTAGCTCAAAGGCAAGGTTTCTAATGACAAAGCAGCCTTCTGAGACAAAACTTTGCAGCAATATTCCTTAATAAGAAATATTAATATACCTTGACAAAAACCCTACTTGTTATTCTGGACTCTAACTGTAGTATTCCTTATTCTCCAGTTCAGTGTGTCTCCTGAACCCTCTCTTGAAACACTCAGTAGGTTCTCAATTTCTCTTATAGGACAAAAACTCCTTCTGTTTTCCCCATGGCTCCCTACTGTACAAATTCTGTATTTTTTCAAGGTTAATATTGACTTTGCAGTGTTTGGGAGTTTGTATTGATCCACTTTTGGCTACCAGGCGGTCTGTTATCCTGGAGGAAGCTGTGCTTCAAGATCACTTCCTCTGTTCTACCAGTCTCATATTTTCATATAATTAATTTGTCTATGGTATTTAAAAAAGTACATCTCCTGATCTACTTCATATAGATATGGAACGCTATATTATATATATAATTATTACTGTCAAAGATGACGAGGAGCTATTAAATACAGAAGTCATGACCTGTTCTACTAGCCAACAGTCTCTTAAAAGAGATTATGAGTTAGGAACCATGTTTTCAGAAAAAATATTCAGTACAGACAGGTTAATTCAGCCCTAATGTAATCTCAATTAGCCTGTGGCTTCCCCAAAACTGACAGCAGATAGAAACTGGGGAGAGTAGGAGAATAATGCAGCCTCCTTACTGAAGTGAATAGATCAATTGCAATGAGTTTGTACAATCACTTCTTTAGAACCTGCTATTGTGAGAAATAAGTATTCCTACTGACTGACTGTCTTTTATAAGGAGGCATTTCCAGTCAAGTCTTCTTGATTTTTAAGCCATCTAAGGCGGCATAAATCTAGTCAAGTCATCAGACATTTTTTCAAGTTAATTCCAGAGCAGGGTTTTGATTAGTTTGTTCTTCCATTTTTGTGCTTATTCTCCACTTTCTTCCAGGACTACTCAGTTACAAGAAGTCATTGCAGTTATGAAGTGCTGAAAAGAAATTTGTTTTGGTTAGTGAAAGAATTCCACAATAAGCATATTCTTGCTTTTTAGGACAACTTTCTTGCAGTCTATTTGGCCTAGGAAGCTGTAACTGTAAAATAGCTACATCTCTGCAGTACTAAGACATAAATCAAACCATTTATCTGTTCTATCAAAAGAAATATTTATCAGCTGGAGATTTTTTAAAACCCTAATCCAGACCATGACCCCGCTGTGATATGTCACTATGTGTCAGGGAGGCTGCATCTAGAACAAAGTGAAGAAAGAAAAATTAGGAATTCTGCCAAAAGTTTGATGAACTCTACTGAAACTAATGCTTTTTTGCAGAAATAATCAACACTTCAAAGAGACCAGCAAAACTCTTGTTGGAACAACTTTGCAAGGATAAAATTATTTTGAACTGTGTGTACATAGTATTAAAACAAATGTGGTGTTTTTCATGATAATACTTTTATGTCATACTGCTTTACATCGTCTGTTCTACAGTTATGTCTCAGTCTCAGTTTATGCCTTGGAAATACATATATTTCACTCATGCAATAAATATATACAGGAGAAGAAATGACAAACAATTGAGAAGCATGTCGCAACAAATGTTTCGTAAATATGATTTGACTTCTATTGTGAATGTGTCTAACTGAATTCATAAATAGATCCAGGGAGAGGGAAAAAAATAAAAAAGGAGGGGAAAAAACAATGATGAAAAGAAAAAGGGAAAGAAAAAATAAGAAGGAAAAAGAGAGAAAAGAAATATAAGAAGGAAAAAAGTAATAAACATCTTTGCCAGTTAATATTTTATTTAATTGGGCTTCTGGAAGCATGAAGAAGAAAAGTGCATTTTAAATTGCCCTGTGACTGACTTTTTCTTTTCAGATGTCATTTATTTCCCATTTTAAGTACTTGTTTATGGAAATAGATGAACCACAGAGAATAATGATAAATCCTCATTTTTATATAAACATTTTTACAGTTATTAGAGAATAATGCAAACAATTCACCCCTCTCCTCTCTTCTTTTTGTGCCCTGTAGAGATTATTTTAGTTGACTTTTATGTTATCTAGATTGTTGCCTTAGAAATCTTAAAACATCTATGTACTTTATGGGATTAGTAGTACAATTGTTTTTACAGTTTTGATTCTAAGGTTAAGAACCCATATTGCATTGGAAATATGATCCATACTTTACCATTACATCTGAACATATTTAATGCACCTTATTTGGAAGATCTTAGTATGGTCAGATTCTTATGAATATTAGTGGTATATCAACCTCACAAAAAGCAAAGTTCTTTTAGAAATAAATTTAAAGAAAAGTAAAGAAAATTAATTTGAACAAAGCCTTAAAAACTTTAAGGATATAAGAAAAATAACTGTGCAAAGTCTTACCTATTCACTGTTGATAACAATATCTGGAGACAATATCAGTATACAAAAAGTGAGCTGCATGAAAAAAATAGCTCATTTTCATGGTCTGAATAACAAGGGAAAAGAAAATTCCATCTGATATAAAGTGAATGTCAAGACATTTGCATAGGAGGGAGAAGGATCTGAACTTTTTATTGTACTATTTAAAGAATGACCTTTGCTTCATGCTGCAATTGTTAATATAGGTGGTAAAGTGGCTTACTAGAAGAGACTCCAAATCACACAAGACAAACCTGAGAATAACAACCTATTTTACCTTCAAAGTCTGTTATGCGTTTCCTCAGACCTCCATTACCACAGTAATTTGCTAAACGGTGAAAGGATAAAGTGATAACTTCTCTTAATTCACAGAGCTAATGAATATTGTTATATTTACAAGTATTGAACCCCCTGTTAGTCTCAGTTTGGTGACTAAATGTTTATATATGAGGTATAATTAAAATGAATTAAAATGTCCTTTCTTCTCTTAATCATTATTTAGTAAAAGCAAAGAACCTTGTGAAAAAAGTTGAAGAGAAACCTTTTACAGAGAAAAATATGTTTAGGTCTTTAATTGTTGATATGTAATTAAACACATTCATATTATCTATTTATCCATGCACATAGATAATTTAGTTGGAAAAAAACCTGAAACAACACAGTGATACTGGCATGATAGTTTACCTAAGTGAATGGATCAGCTCAATGTCTAATTTTGAGATCTTAAAGGTTCATTTTCCACATACCACATAAAAAATCAAATACCTTATACTTTTTGTGCATATAGAAATTCTATGCCACTGGCTCTTGGCATTATTCCTCCATAAAGTCATAAAGAGGATATATTTAGGGTGTTTAAGGAATTTTATTCTTTTTCAGTATAAAAATTATGCAAGAATAGCTTAATCGTGTTTCTGCTTTCATACTTTTATCTTTTCCATTATGATGTACGGAGATAGTGGGTTTAGCAAGAATTGAACATTAAAAGATTAACTTATACTGTATTTTAATTCCTAGCTGAAAGTTTCCAAAGGGTTCTCCCTTCAAAGTGATTACCATGTTCTATAATCTCTGTATGTATCTTGTAATGTTCTGACAGTTTTAGGTAATAATAAAAAAAAAAAAAACCAAAACAAAAACCAGAACAAACCAAAACAATAACAACAACAAAATAAAAAAAAACCCCACCACGGTTATGCAAAAATAGTTTCTCAGTAATACCTGCAATCCTTAAGGAGGAGCAGGGGGCAGCCAATACATATGTTCACACAATAACTTCTTTGAACTCCAGTTCTATTTGAAAATAAATTTTTTTTCTGGAACTATTGTTCACTTATCCAAAGGTATATCAGTGCAGCACTCTTTTGTCTTGAACTTCTTTTTCTTAAGGCATCCTTTTTAATGTAGTTATTACAATAGTAATTGTTTTCACAGAATCCATTGCCAGATTTTTCAGGAACACATTATATGTTGAGAAAGACCTCTGAGTAATTAGTGTAATGCAAGATGTCTCTAAAGCTCAGATATACTTCATGAAAATAAACACTGTCAGATGTTATGCACATACTAAATGTTAATATAGCATGTCCTCCATTACTATTTCACAGTATTCAATAATAAAACTGACCATGAGAAAATCATGCAGGATAATGCTTTTAGTCTTCCTAACTGCAGGTAATCCAACTTAGACTGATGTGGTTAAGTCTCTGTGCTGGTTTAAAGGTGAACCAGCAGGGGAAATGAACTCACCACGAGTGAGATTATAAATCAGAGGCTAAAATTTAATAATAATATTACAATAAATACAGTGACACAAAGGGAAATTGCTTTCAACTCACAAAACCCAGCAGTATAACCCAGTGTCCTGGGGCACAAACCCAAAGGGCTTTATTAGTCCTTGTGCTGAGACCCACGTGGTTCCCCCAAGTCCAAAGCAAAAGGAAGTGAAAAACCTGTTGGTGCAGGTGATGGCTGTAGTCTGGTCAAGAGTGGCAGTCATAGTCTGGTTGAGAGTGGTGGTCTCCTCCTGTCAAGGTCCTGCTGCTCCTCTGGATCCAACGAGAGGTTCCCAAAGTCTTCTTACCCACCACTTATGTACCCTCAGGGAGCACCCAGTCCCTCCTCCAGGGCGGGGACTCACACAATGGGTGATTAGCTCTGGAGTTATGGGGTATCCCAGAACTGTTGATGGCCCTAGCAGCCACGCTCCCCCCAGGCTGAGTGTGAAGGTGATAGACTCCCTGGGCAGCTGCTGCTAATGGTCCATTGTCCTTGGGGAATGAATAGAGGGGGTAGAATACACAGCTTTGATCACCCCCACACGGTGTTAACTGGTCCCACCTGCTGAACTAGGACAGTCTCAAATGTAGAGCCACAAACAATGTCTTCTAAAACTTGACTAAAGAGAGATATTTCAATTATCTGAGAAGTTCATCAATATCTTTGTTTTCTTTGGCTTAAAGAAGGAGCCAAGAAATTATACACCCATCAGTCTTACTTCCATCTCTGGGAAAGTTATGGAATGAATCCATCTGGGGCAGACAAAAGTCAGATAACGGGATTCAGAAAATCCAGGACAGGCAAATTGTACTTGACAAACCTGATGATTGCCTTGTACGACGAAAGAACTGGCTTGGTGAATTTGGGCAAGATGTGGACATTGTTTGCCAGGATTTCTCCAAGGCTTTTGATAGAGTTTTCCACAGCCTCCTTCTGGAAAAAAAACTGATGTGTTACAATCTAGACAAGTGGTCTGTGCAGTGAGTGGGGATCTGGCTGACAAGTTGCACCCAAGGGGTGGTGGTAAACACCTCCTTTTCAAACTGGCAAGCTGTCATTACTGAAACTCAGCATTGTTTACTATCTTGATAAGTGATCTGGATGACAGGATTAACTGTAGCCTGATAATTTTGCTGATGATCCCGAACTGAGCAGGGAAGTGGACAGTTCAGAAGGGAGAGCCACCCTGCAGGAAGGCATGAATAGTGGAAGAATGCAGGAAGGGTGAGATATCAAGAACCTCATGACATTCAACAAGTACAAGTGCAAGGTCTTGCCTATGGGAAATATAATTTAGGAATACAGCACAGTCTGGGATCTACATGGTTAGGGACCAGTTCTGTAGAAAGGGACCTGGGAGTCCCAGTGGACAACAAGCTCAATATGAATGTGCAATGTGCTGCTGCAGCACAGAAAGCCAACAGGATGCTTAGTTGCATCAACAAGAGCATCCCCATCAGAGATGACCAACCACTTGTCAGGTCACACCTGGAACAGTGTGTTTGGTTTTAGTCTTGACTATACAAAAATCAAGTGAACAGGCTGGAGAGGATCCAAGAAAGGGCCACAAAGGTGATCAAAGGACTGGGAAGACTGACATAGAAGGAAAGACTAAAAGAACCAGATTTATTCACCCTTGAGAAAAGAAGATTTAGGGGAGATCTTATCACCAAGATACAGTATTTATAGGGTAACTATAAAGAAGATGGGAGACTCCATTTTTAGAAGGAATTACATGGAAAAGAAAAGGAGTAATGGGTACAAGTCAGTCCTGGAGAGAATACATTTAGACACAAGGGGCATATTTTTCAGAATTAAAAAAATCAGCCATTGAAATAACCTTCCCAGGAAAGGGGTGGATTCCCCATATTAGATATTTTTAAAATTCTTTGGGACAGGGTGCTGGGCCATCTAGACCACACTTTTGCCAAGAAAGGTTGGACGAAATGATACTTGAGATTCCCTTCCAACCTGGTATTCATTTATTCTCTGATTTCAAATACATAATTTAGTGACCCATCAGAAAAAAATTAGGGAATATAAAAAGCAAGTGTGTGCTTGTTTGAGTACATTTTATTGGGTTGTTGTCTATCAGCTAGTCTGTAATTCTGGTTAAAAAATATTTCAGAATATTTCTATTCTGCCAAAAATTTGCCAGTGGTGCAATACAATAATTGCACTTCACTGAATCAAAGCTGTGTACTTTATACTGGAGTGGCAGCTTTAAATAATAAGGTTAATCAAAGAAGTTCAGGTGCACACAATGTGCTTCTTACTGTAGTGTGCTATCACTTTGGTCTATTTCACATGAAACAGATGACATATATAATTTTGTTCTGGAATTCCCCAAAGTATGTACATTCAAGAACAATGCATGCTAGGCCAAATATTAATGAATGTACATTGTAGAGGATTATTGATTAAGATTACTGGCTTAATTGTGTAAAGTTTGCTCTATACTCTAGAGGCAGATATAATACCTAAGGCAGAACAGATACATTCATTAATGGTATTTTATTATTAAAGAGAGAATGAACAGCGCCAATTAATAAACAATGGTTTGGAGAAGAGCTTGCATCAGAAATTAACTTTTAAAATAATTTATAAGGTAGTATCGGAGATTTTAGCATTGTGTTTCATCTAAATATAGTGTTGAAACTGGTCTTTAAATGAACTTCTCTCAGCATATTACATAAAAGTTTAAAGCTCAGTTTATAGAAGACATGTCTTGGTGATTTCTGCAATATGCAGCCTTCTCAAGTTAGACAGAAAGATATAGAAAGTGTAGAATAATTCCAGAGTAAATGTAAGTGACACCCAGAAATCAGAGATAAAAATATCATAAGGAAGTTGTCTTGTTTTGACCACAAGATAATGGAATAATAGTAATAATTTTTAAAAGGACTTTTTTATAGATGTTTTTTGCTGTTGACTGTATTGCCACATATACACATAGCATAATTCCTGACTAATGACAGTGCAGACATTAAATGTGTTAAATTTGTGCTTTTATGAAATAGGACAGGCTGAATATTTCCAACATGCCACCTTCTGCCATCCTTCCCTGCCCTGAAAAACCCACAAAACCCCAAACACAACAAAGAATAAAAGCAGGGATGAAACCAACCAATCAACCAACCAGTTGTCCAACCCAGCAACAACTGCAACAAAGACCACAGCTTATAGTCAAGCCTGAATTGAGTCATCCTCTGCATGCAGCTTTATTGTTGTCACAGTGCTGTAGGCAACATCCTAGGTACCTCAATAGCTCCTGACATGAATGACAGCAATGACAATGAAGACTACATGGACTATTGACCTTAGTGGTAAATCACAGAATAGGCTGAGGTGGAAGAGACCCACAAGGATCATTGAGTCCAACTCCTAGCCTTGCATAGCACCATCCTCATGCGTCCCACCACGTGCCTGAGAGTATCATACAAACACTTCTTGAACTCTGTCAGGCTTGGTGTTGTGACCCCTTCCCTGGGGAGCCTGTTCCAGTGCCCAACTACCCTCTGGTTGAAGAACCTCTTTCTAATATCCAACTTAAACCTCCCCTGACACAACATCAGGCTATTCCCTCGGCCCCTGTCACTGGCCACTATAGAGAGGAGATCAGTTTCTATCCCCCCTGTAGATTGCAATGAGGTCTTCCCTCAGTCTCCTCCAGACTGAACAGACCAAGTGACCTCAGCCACTCCTTATATGGCTTTCCCTCAAGGTCCTTCATCATCTTTATTGACCTCCTTTGGACTCTCTATAATGTCTTAATATCTTTCTGGCTCTGTGGTTCTCAAAACTGCACACAATATTCAAAGTGGGGCTGTACCAGTGCAGAGCAGAGCAGGAAAATCTCCTTCCTTTACCCACTGGTGAGTCTGTGCCTGATGCCCCCCAGGATGTGGTTGACCCTCCTGACTGCCAGGGCACTGCTGACTCATATTCAACTTGCCATTCACCAGTCTCTGCATCGGGGTTGCCCCATCCCAGGAGCAGAATCTGGCACTTCCCCTTGTTGAACTTCATACTGTTGGTGATTTCCCCATCCTCTAGTTTGCCAAGGTCTCTCTCCAGGTCCTCCCTGCCTTTGAGGGAGTCAACAGCTTCTCTGAGTTTTGTATCATCTGCAAACTTCCTGAGTATTTGTTTCAGTCCTGCATCCAGGTCATTTATGAAGTGTTGAAGAGCAAAGAAAACAACAGAAACTACTGACAGAAATTGCTGATGTCTTGGAAACATGTACCTTATGATAACTCCTTTTGTTCTTGACACTGATTTCTGCAGTTACTATCTGTTTCATTTCTCATAGCAATGTCACCTGTAAAAGGACAATAGAGAATTGTATGTTAAGTGAACTTTGCTGTTATTTACTTCCTCCTCTCAGAAAAACTGATGCCTTTCTTTCCTCTAACCACACTGAGCGACAATTTTTTTGTGTGTCTTGATTTGGTCACAGTTTTTGTTCTGGATGATCTATTTTTGAAACTACAACTCATGACCATGAGCAATTACAGTTAACAGCTAACAGTACTGAGTGTGTTACTGTTTTTTTTCATTCAGAATGTTTCAAATTTAAAGATTTAAAAGTGGACAATAACTATTTTCTTCTATTTTCTGCTTTATTTAAAACTGCTACTTCTGTTAAGGTTTTAATTTATGTTTCAGATTAATATAGCTGTTACTTTTCCTCACAAGAGTCTTTCAGCCATCCAAACAATAATTTAAAAATCCAACAATTATGAAAAAAGCTCTTAAAAATTGTTCACAAACATTTGCTTATCATTTGGGACTACTACTCAATGTGTCTCACCACACTTCACCAGGTCTCTGCTTTAGTTTCATGAATTCATCCATTCATGATGATCTAGAGCCTAATTCTAATTCCCCCACACTCTATCATATTACATTTTACTTTTCCTTCTGACAATGACTGCTGAATACTTAAACCTCTTTAGCAGGCATTAATGCTGCTTAGGGCATGTTTTTACCATATTAGAATTGAAAACAGAAGGACAGATATGGTGGTTTGGGGTTTTTTCCTAGAACTTTCATTGATGGGAGGGTAGACCAACTGTATGTCATCTCTGATGTCTCTGACATTTAAGTTCTGTTTATCTACTTCTCTTTTTAAGATTTCTACAGAAGACATGTTGGGTCTGAGTGGGAAGGATGGCTCAGCAGCTGAGATGCTGATCTAACACTATGGAATCCAGGGTAAACCAATTTTGTGTCTTAATATTCACACATTCAGGTGGGAAATAATATTTTACAATCTTATGAGTATTCTGTAAGGAAAAAATTTATAGAAAAATTAATTATTAAAAGTAATGATTAAGTTAACACTTTGCCATCCGAAGGTTGTTTTCATATCTCAATCTTTTCCATCAGATTCAAGTGACAACTCCACGTCTTTTCTCTTGCCTGAATAAAAATACCCCTGCTAAAGTACAACATTTTCAATGAATTTGACTTCATAGCTGCATATATATAGTACACAAAAGACAGATATGAAAATATATATTTATTTTGTTAGCCTAATCTTTCCTCTTTACCAGACAATTGTTAAGGAAAACCAGCATTCATATGTTATGTAAACTATAGTTTGTTGATAGCCAGGTCATCAGAAGAAGGGGGGGGTTTTTTGTTTGTTTTTTTTTTTGTTTTATTTTGGGGGTTTTTTGGGGTTTTTTGTTTGTTGGTTTTTTTTTCTTGTTGGCAGAACATGCTTTATTTTTTTATATATCAGATGTATTTTTAGAGGCTCTATACGTTCAGGTGCTTTTGGAAGAATATGCTTAAGAAAACTGTTTTCCAGGCTACAGGTGATGTACAGACTATTTAACATCTGTCCATTTTTGAGAGCAGACTAATAAATAGCAATCACAAAAGCTGCTTTTCTCTCTCTCTAAAACCATTTATCTATGGTTTAATCTTGAAGCATGTTGTCTACAGCAAACTGTTACAGCTACATCATTGCTTGGCTTCACTATTGGACTCTATTTTCACTAGGCTTAGCATTTTTTTAATAGCATAAAGCACTTCTTCAAGTTGCTGATCATGGTCTGTGCAAAAATGTCTACCTCAAGGCTTTTCCTAAATTAGAGATATAGAATGCAGAGAAATATTTCACAACATACTGCATTAAAAATGAGGTATTTTTTCTGAAATGGGAATATTTTCTTAAACTGAAGACATTTATGAAAAATTTATTTATGATATAAGCTTTCCAAGCTGTCTGTTTTGCAGTAGGTCAGAGATACATTAATGAGGAGAGCACTTAGTCCAGATGAGTACCTAATTTTATTGCAAGAGGTTCTATTCAGATTTTACAAAAACCAAGCTCACAAAAAAATTGCTTTTGTTTCTTTGTTTGCTTGTGATCAGAACATTTCAGCAGCTTGACAAAATATTTAATGAGCATAAATATTTTCAGACAAATCCAATGCCCTGGTCAACAGTGCAATGTACAGAGGAGTAAGTAAAGTATGAGAGAAGGGAAGATTTTCCACAAGCAGCCCGGTGCATCAGGAGCTTCTACCTCTTTACATCAAGAAGGGATGAATTTCATTAATGAGCCCCTGAAAGTACTGTGTAGCCAACACCATGGCTGTATAAATTCATCTCATACACTGAATTAGCAGAATCAATTTTAAGGAGAAATAAGGAGTAGGGGGGCAGGAAACTCCATTCAGGACAGGTGAGATAAGTTTCCTTCTTTTTTTGGCTAGTGATCTGAACCCATTTAATTTCTTCTGCTTTAGCAAGACTCATCCTTTACCAACATAAAGCAGGTGTTATTCACCTAGCCTGACTTCACTGTGTGCAGACATGCTCACAGAATGTTCTTGCAGCTAAATGATGGGGACATGTTGCTGCATTTCACAGAAACTTTGTAATGAGTCACTGTAGCCCAAACAACTTTAGCTCAATATGGTTTTCTACATGCCTTACAAAACACAAGTTGTTCAATTAGTGACAGTACAGTTGAGTAAATTAATTCAGTGAAATAACAGGGGTAGCATCTCCAAAAGTTTCATATGAATTTTGAATTTCCTGACTTCTGAGTGCTGGATTTTGCAACCCTTCTTAGTCTCTTTGCTTGTTTGTTTTTAAATCATTTAGCTTAAATAAACACTGCATTTGTTTTTTGAGGTGAGTTCTATGAAAGGGGCAAAATGGTGGGAGTAAGTTATTAGAAGAATGGTTTTCTGATTCAAAATTAACTATGTGGAGATCAGGTTTTATAAAAAATATGTCACTAAACAGCATAGGAACAAACAACTAGGTTTATGCAGTCATCCTGTGTGACAGTTAAAATTCCAAAGCAAGTTTATTTTATTTCTCTAAAAATATTTTTTGCGATATTTGAAGCTCTCAGCAAAAACTCAGTGGAAAATCCTGTTCTTCAGTTTCTTTCTTAAGGCAAATCCATTCATTTTGTTGGCTTTTCTTCAAAAGTCTACCTTAGTGTTACCCAAGACTCTTTCCATTGGGCAATTCAACCAGATATCAGAACTGACACTTTGATTTAATTTGTTTGGTATTATAACAAAAAGTAAAACCTCATCATACTGATAACCAAACTGGTAGAGCATAGTTGACCAGCAACTAGATTGTGCAAGCCATTTATTCAATTTAGGTACCTTTTCTTTTTTTTTGTGTGTGTGTGTTAAACTTATGTCTGCTGTGGGGTTGGGTTTTTTTTACATTTTAAATAAAGACAAGAAACAATCCACATTTTTCCCTGCAATATACATCTGAAAAATATAAAGTCAATTCTCTGTTGCAGTCAGTCTTGAGTAGCCAAGTACCTTCACTCTTGTCATATATTTTAGCCATACTAATTGTACTCAATACTATGCTATTTTGAATAGCATAGTAGTTTATAGATCCAGTTACTCATATGCATTTTTAAATTTTAGCAAAACACTTCAATGAGTTTGTTAAAGTATTTAATTTATATATGTTGCTTGATTTTGGGAGAAGGGCCTCAGCTGGTTGCTTCACATAGGCAGAATATATGTATTTGAGTGTATATATATATATACACACACATATATAGTGTATAAATACATACATAAATGCAAAGCTAATTTTGATGTGGATTCAGCTGTTAAAATTGTACTCCATGCTGACAATAACTGTTTCCTTGACATAAATTTAGTAAATGTGTTTACCATGTACTCTAGTCCCAGGTTGAGAACTTAGAGTAATATATATACTAAATATACAGTCCCGAAACTTTTCATACATTACTGGGATCTCTTTTATCTTGTGAAGCAGTAATTTCATTGCTCCTTGGAGATAACAAGCATTTAATTCTGTTTCAGTTTAAAAGGTCCTTCACAGAGATCATCTTCCTATAGTTTCACTTGTCTTTATTTTTTACTGCAGCAGAGTGACAGAGTGAAGAGGTCTTAATTGCTTACCTGAAACCTTTCACAGCCAATTTCTTAACAAGAGTGAGGAGAGGTGTTGAAGAAAAATCACCTCTGTACACTTTAGAACAAATCAGTTATTTAAAGCAAATTACCAGTACATGTTACTTCCAAAATTTTTATTCCATTTTCTTCCTTTAGGGTGCAATTTCATGAATGATTTAGCCAACTCAAATGTGGGTTGGAAGTAATAGAAAAAGATAGTTTCACTCTTTTTCTCCCTCAACATGGGCACTTCTTCACTTATTTCACATCAGGGTGATTTTTGATTTTTTTTTTAATCCCTTTCCTCAACGTAACTTTTTAAATAACCAGTTATTTAAGTTGTACTTGCATCTAATCTGTTCCTGTGGAGTAATCTCATGTATATTGATAGTGGGTTTTGTTTTTTTGGTGTTTTTTTTTTTTAGTCCCTGCTTTTCTAGTTTTCATCATCTTTTCCACAGACTCTAACATTTAAAGTTCTATTGTCACTAAGCCTGGAGCATCCAGTTTAAATGCCTATTTTGATCTTATGAAAAGGCTGATTTCCATTAAAATAGCCTTAAAGAATTTTAGTGACAAAGGAACAGCTTTTAACTTCTGCTGAATTTCTGGTCTCTTTTTTTTTTTTACCTCAAAGCAGCACTGTTTCCCTACAGTAATCAAAATTTTACACTCGTATTATGCGATCTTACCTAGGCATTTTATATTATATTTTTAAGCTTTCATTACTCTTCAGTCTTCTCAATTTAATGAGTATCTCAATATTCTACAAAGTTTTTTCAGTGTTTCTTTTGTCTTTCTCTTTACCAAAGAATGACCAAATCAGTCTTGGTCACTCTTGTGATTTTTGCACTATCCTTGCTGTAGAACATCTGTTGTTGACTTACGGCCACATGGCACTCCCTGTTTTGTTAACTTGCTTCATCTTTAAATAATAAGATGATATCCACTGTCTACACTCTTGTGATGGTTAGAGTGGACTATCCTCAGGACTTTCCAGTTTGGATACTCAGCTAATGATTCCTGAACAGGAACAGGAATTGAGTATCTTTGTTGGCTACTATGTCTTTCAAATTTTGTTGTCTCTTCAAGGTACACTGATGCTCTCCTTTTTTGGGTTTGGGATAGTGTAAAAATCTTTTACATTTCTGAATGACAAGTGCTTTTGTCTTCTTTCTGTGTGCTTTCTGGTCTTTCCATTTGTTTTTGAAAATATCTCATTTGAGAATGCAATTCATTATACATAATTTCTTTTTTGTCTTTATTCCATCTTGCTTTCATTCTTAATATCACCCACTACAACACAGAATTTATTGCTTTTCCTTTTCTTAATTTTTACTGGAACTTATTGCTTATATATTTGTTTCCACTTAGTGAGTTTTGCATTGAGCCCTAGCAGATCCTTTGCTTAGCATTCCTCTAGGTAACTGTTATTCTTGACTCAATTCAATCTTTTAATGGAATGTTCACTGAAAGTTCTTCATGATCTATCAGAGACAGAAATCTGCAAAAGGAAGCATTCCAAGAACCCCCCTCCAAATCACTCCATTGGAATCTTGGCTTTTCCTTCCAGTTTCACCCCTCCTAACAATTAAAGTTTGCTGAACTCTCTAGCTGGTATTTATCATGGTATCAAAAGTGCCACCATGGGGTTTTTGTTTGTATCATCTGATAGGAAGCAAAACACTGGTATACAGCTGGCTAAACAAAAGCCAGCATATCCTGTCCAATTATTCATTTGAATTCAGATTGCTGGCCACAACTTCCTTTGTATTCAGTATGCATTCATACATTATACTACACATTTGCTATCTGGCTACAGATCTTATGTACATATTGTGTATATAAGCAACAGTAATCTTTGCACTACAGGCATGTTTATTTATTCATGGATAAATTCTTTGTGAGAAACCATTCCAGATTATTCATATAATCAGTTATAGTTTCAAGGGTAGTCAGGTTTAAATTCTGAAGTGTGTCTTCCTTTTAGCCTGGCTGCATAATCATGGCTTACTTTAATTCAGGACAAGTACAGTACCTCAGTACATGTTCCATGCAAATATCTTGCAGTTGCTCTGATGATAGTCCTGTATATTTCTTTTGGATGTATTGTGTCCAAAACAAGGTCTGTATTCAAACTCAGATAATGTTTTCTGTTATGATGAAGGTTTTAAAATACAATCAAACTTAACCAACTTAGTAAGTTGAATAGGAAAATGAGTTTGGGCATTTTGTGTTTATAACTGGGACACTTCTTATTTGGAGAGATGTAAGGGAGCCTGAGATGAGCACTTATATTATCCTTTGTTTGGAAACTTCAATAAAAGTCCAAAGGACACTTGTGATAATTGTTTCTTTTAAACATTAAAATGTTCTATAAAGATCAAAATAAAACTCAGCCTGTTATCAGAACAGAGTACCTCATCTTTGAAAGTACCTTCTTTCTGAAGAAGAAAACACTGAAATATATTTGTTAAAAAATTTCCTCAGAAAATTAAAATTATAGACATTAAAAATAATTTACATCAAGACTTGATTAGTGCAGCATATTCCTACCAAAAATTTTGAGAGAATTTCTGTAACAAAACTTAAATTATGATATTCAACATACAGCAAATATAGTTTTTAGTGTATTAAAGGAAGAGTTGGTATCTAAGAGAGGAGAAAAGCATGTCTTCAGTGTGGTATATACCATTGAAATGACTGAAAACTCAGACAATTTGAAAAAATGTTTGAATTCAAACACCTTTATCACAAAAACAAGAAGAATTTTCCAAGAATTTTGTTTCAGAAAGTAATTTCAAAAAATTTTATTATAATAAGGGATATATTATTTAATTACTGGAGGTTTATTTTGGTTACTTCATGTAATTCTTTTTTTGCAAACATAGGAAACTGAGGTTTATGAGGTTTATGTTCAGCTCAAATATTTGTTTTCTGGCATGGAAATGGAAAGGTAAAATAGTAACTTAGACTAAAAATAGATATTTTATTTATGAGTTCTTCATGTTTGTCAATTAAAAAAATAATTTGGAACAAACTTTTTTTCTTAATGTGAACCAGCAGACAGAAAATGTATAATTTTAAATACTTTTTCCATGAAATTTCTTAAAGATAAAATGATTCGTGCTCCAAAAAAAGAACCATTGTGTTTAATAGGTCTAAATTTAGCTACTATTTTGGAAGATAACAAAAGACTATTATTATTTTTCAGTAAAATTCAATGAAAAAATGTGTAGCAATATGGAGTATGGGACAGGAAAAGTATAGTGCATGGAAAAGGAACTCCTTTATATTTTTAATGAGTAGCCAGTGTGGGGAGAAATCCACAGTAATGCTGAGTTTTCTGATAAAAAATTCTGTATTCTCTGTTTCCAAGCCTCCTCTCTGTGTCTATTTTTGCTTGCAATAACATTGCACAACTATGATACTCTGAACTCTCTTGGTACCAGCTACTGCCTGTGTCTTGTTGCTGATTCCTCGGTCTTTCTAAAATATGTTCTCTTTTTCTCTCACAAACTTAAAATCACACTTTTGGTCTTCACTTGATCAAAACTATAAACATAATTTTTCAGCCTAAGAAAATTATATTCCCTTGAGTTCTCTTAATAGGAAAAAAAAATTACTTCACCTCTGATTGCTTACTCATCTTTCTTTTGTGGTCACTCAGAAGCAAATACAATTCAAATATGAAGAATTAATTCTATTTTTTTTCTTTTCCTGGGCAGGTCACTCTTCTGAAGACACACCTGAAGTTACAGAAGTGTAGCTGACCTGTTTTAGGTTCTACCTTAATCTGAATTACCATGAAATGTAGAAAGATCTCTTAAGAAATTGACTGTATAGCACAAGCACAACTTCTTCAACATTAGAGCAAATCTAAATAAGACAAGATGGACCAAAAGAATCTGATGTTCAAACTTAAAGGGCGTTTAGGAATTAAATTATTTACCCTATGGGGAAAAATAAAGGAATCCTCATTTTTTTTCCTGTTTTAGTATCATATCTATAAGGAATAAATAGTGCCTTTAATTTCATGCAAATAAGATCTCAGGTATTTATTTGGTATAAATTTCTGCAGCTCTTTTAACTATCAGTCTTGGCGGTAACACCCATTTTCTCCTAAGTGCTTTTAAACTATTTAAAAATGTTAGCAACCACTAAGAAATTCCTGATCTCATGACAATGTGGGGCAAATAGGAATCATTCTGTATTGTGTCTATATAAACTAAGGAAAGTCACTGGAAAAATTCTGGGATGTTATGTTGATCTTCTCCATCCTGATTCTGGTGGATGTGTGTGACTGAAAGCTGGAGTCTGGTGTAAGAACCCATTGTGTGTTAACCTCACCCACAAGTTAAGCACTGCACAGCTACTCTCTCACTCCCCAGACAGTAGGACTGGAAGAGATCAGAAGGGTGAAAGCTGGAAAACTTACAGATTGAGATAAAGGCAGTTTAATAGGGAAAGCAAAAGCCATGCACATAAACTAAGCAAAACAAGGAATTATTTCAGTGCTTCCCATGGGCAGGCAGGTGTTCAGCATCTCCAGGAGAGCAGGGCCTCATCACATGTAAGAGTTATTTGGGAAGACAAATGTCATCACTTCAAGTGCCCCCCACCTCCTCATTTTCCTCTCACTTTATATACCAAGAAGGATGTCAAATAGTATGGAATATTCCTTTGATCAGTTTGAGTCACCTGTCTTGGCTGTGTCCCTGCCCAACCTCCTGTGCACCCCCAGCTTCCTCACCATCATGGCAGTATGAAAAGCAGGAAGGGCCTTAGCTCTGTGTAAGCCCTGCTGAGCAAGAACAGAAATGGCTCCATTATCAGCCTTGTGTTCAGCACAAATCGAAAACATAGCAGCCAGTGTGAAGAAAATTAACTCTATGCCAACCAAAACCACCACTGGACCCAAAGGCTTGGTCCCTGCAAATGATCCCAAGGCTGAGAGTTTGTAGAAGAGCAAATTGTACTTCCCCTGAACTATAAGGAAAGCTGGTTCAATTCTGTTTAGCCTAATCCAAATGTGTACTCCAGCCATGTAACTAACTGGAATGACATAAGAAAAGACGTGTCAGGCTGCTTAGCAAAGTCCTGTTATTTAAAGAAAATAGTGTCATCTTTAATTTCTACCAATAGATCCTTTAGATAAGGTTTCCCACCATCTTGTTAGGATCCTAATTCCCACCTGCTGGTGGTATAAGACAATTTCTGAGGTTGCCTACCATTTTAATTTGTCTCAAACAACAAGCTTGCAATGTTGCAGTAATCAATCTGTTGAAGACTGCCAAACTTGTGTGCATTTCTGTATTTTTCTGAAACAACATAAACTCTCTTGAGCAGCTAATTTAGCATCTGAAAGGCTGCTCTTTTTATTAATTGTTATTTCTTTCTTACCAGAAATACTCTGCATGCTACAAGTCATTATGCCTTCAAGACTAAGAACTTCTAATAGCACAGATTTTTTGTAATATTAAGCTTTGTCTTGTTCTTTATAGAGTTGAGAAAAGCACTCATTTTTCCAAAGAACAAAAGAGGAAGGAAAAATGGCTGGGCTAAAATAATTAATACTAGTTCAAAACATTTGAATATGTAAGAACTCGTAGAAGCCACGTTTGACAAAAATAGGTACTTACGTGTTGATTTATTCAGAGTAAAATGTAGAATTATCCATCAGATTGCCACTTTTTTGTGTAGAGAAAAAATAACATGATGACAGGAAATTAAAGTGAAATTAGTATGATGATAGACACCAAAATTTTTCTTGTCCTAAAAATATAAGGCAGAAAGAAAGTGATATGCAGTTTATACAAAAGATGAATATTACTAGTCTGCTTTGACAATCACTTTATAAAAGATAGCTCGAGTCTTCATCTTGTGGTATATCATATACTTATTTACTCCTGGCCTACTTGATAAATAAATGACAGCAAGGTAGTAAAGTACTCTAGGAGTTTAAATGGTAATTAGAACAGGACATCAGAGCAATATTGTCAAATTGACCATGAAAACCCCATGCATATATAACAAAAATATATTTTTGGTAATCTTTTGGCTTTTAGAACATCTATTTCTTCAGGAAGACAAATTTTTTCATGGAGATGTTCTTTATTTAAGAACTTCTGTCTCATAGAAATAACAATATCAGTATATTTTCTTAGTTCATTGAACAAAAAAAAAAAGACAAGCCTGTGGTGCTTAGGATTTCAACTGAAATAAGTTTTACATTCAGCTAAGTTTGAAATTTCAAGGTTCAAAAGTGAGTTTAGCTCAAATCACCTGAAATACAAGAAAGATTTCCAATCCCTATAGTAACCCTCAGCTCATTACCTCTTCACAACTGTTGATTAGACAGTCTCTCCATTAGACTTCACAGTCACTTTTTCTGGAGTTTGGAGTTCTTTCCCCCACCTGTTTCTTTGGGTTTTTTCCCCCCATTGTCCCAGTTTTACTCTTTATTTCAGAACATAAACAGAGGTGCAAATCTGTAGGTACTGTACCAGTCACTGTACATCAAATACTCTCCATTCAACATGAGAATATGGAGTTTGCACAACAGAGGTGAGCAGAACAAAAACTTGGTAAACCAAAAGATAGCATGGAGTTGTATAAATATTTCCATGATTATTTCTTGCTTATGTATGACAACTCAGAGCTCCAGGTAATTTCAGGCATTTGTACTTAGGGCAAGCAGTCTCATTCCAGCAGTTGAACTGACCTGACTGTCACTGACTGGTTCTAATTTATTTATCTTTCCACCTCTTCCCGTCCCCCGGCTCTCCCCCCCTTCCCCCCCGCCCCCCACTGAACTAATCTAGAAGGCTTATATAACCATAAGAGTTTTTTGCTGTCAGTTTTTTTCTTTCTCTTTCCCATTTTCACTGGATTTTGCTATTCACTGGGCATTAAAATGGCACCTGGAGATATAAAGCTACAAAATTAGTTTACATGGCTTTTCATGAAACAAAATATACGTATCATTAGGGTGGGGGGTTTTGCCTGTAACACAGTATTCTTAAGGATAAGGAAATAAGCAAAATAATTACCCTGACTCAGCTAAATATGGGGATGTCTAATGAGTCAAAGCTCTACCTCCAGGCTGCATTGGTTTAACATGTCTTCCTTCCCTAATGGATGAGTATAAAATATAACACCTGTGATTCCACAGTAATGACACGTTTTTCCTCTGCAACTAAAGTTTTTCCTCTGACTCAAGTCAGAGAGGTGCTCTTTCTCTGTTGCTTTAAGGGAGAACAATCCAAAAGCTTGTTGCTTGGTGTATGTCAGCCATCAATAGCTTTTCAACATACATGGTTTACAATTGCAGTTTGTTGTATTTAAATGTCATGTGCATTCTGTGATTGAATGAATGCCTATACATTTACACAAAAAGGGAGAATTGAGTGTATATGTCAAGAGCTTCTGTTACTGTATTTGGGCTTTTCTCACTACATGTGAATTATTGGCCTTGGAGGACCCATCCTCTAGGTGATAAATTTGCATTTACAAAGCATTTAAGCAGAGTCTTCCAAAAACATATTTGTAACTTCTTTTCTTCACAAATATCAGACAATGTACTGCCTAAGATTTCTCTGGAGCAAAGTAGATTTAATAGTAGTGATTGTATCCAATATTCTAACAGTGGTTATTTTCCCTCAGCAGTCATGTGTGTACATACAGTCACACATGAATCAAGATAATTGCTTTCTTGCAATTTATAACAGAAATAAGTTGGAAAACAAGACAGTAGAGAAAAAGCCAATAGATTTTTAGAAGCTCTGCCATCTGGTCTATTATAAAATGCATCTAATTATCTGGAAAATATGTGTCTATAAGCAAAAGTTCAGTTTTATGACACGTGGAAGTGTCATAAATTATAGTAAAGGCAACAAAAAACAGAAAAGGTCTCTTCTATTTCTTACTATCTTTATTGTCAGTTTTTAAACCAGTACACTTTTTCATAATATCATAGGGCATGGGTTTTAAATGTGAACAGGTGAAGAGTTGGCCTACTAGATAATGAGCATAATGGGCAATCTACTTGGCAAAAAAAGAATTGAAAGATTTTGGAAAAGAAAAACTTGGTGGAAATACAACTATTATCTGTGAATATTATAGGGAGTAAATGCTGGAGAATCAATATTTAAGCAAAAAGTCAGCTCTGGCACCAGAATAGATAAGTAGAAGCTGAGTAGATAGTAATTCAGCAGAGAAAGTGTTCAAGACCAGGCTGGATGGAGCTCTGAGCAACCCAGTCTAGCGAAAGGTGTCCCTTCCCATGGCAGAGGAACTGGAACCAAGTGAACTTTAAAGTCCTTTCCAACACAAGTCGTTCTATGATTCTGTGATACCGATCCCAGAGAAGAGACATTCTGCAACATTTTTCTAACAGAAGCAGTGCACAAACAAATATAACTTGTTTTAAAACTGAAAGTTGATGCATTTATGGAAAGGATCATATGACAGTTTCCTTTTACAGCAGAAGTTTGAAGATGATGACTTAGCAGATTCCAACAACTCTTCTGCTATTTGTCATGATATTTTTATGCTGTGATTTTCAACACTTTGCATATTGCCATCTGAGCCACTTCATATATTTGCCTTCACAGCAACTGAATTATTTTTGCCATTCTGGCAAAGTAAGTCTGATAATCCCGAATTTATTTCACAACAATCTCTTGAAAAATGTATCTTAACAGTTAATGATACTGACTTTCTTTAATAATTTATTTTTAGTGCATTATGTTTTTACATCAGTTACACTCAATTGTATCTGTAGTCCTGGGAATTAATCTGATAGTCATATTACACTTTACAGCCTTTTCCTAGGTAACTAAAAGAGCCATATACATGCAATGCAGCCATTAGAAAATTTTTCTTTCCCTAGTGACTTCACTTTTATATTTCAGCATATGCACTAAACTTCTTGTAATGGTCGGCAGATGTGAAATGCATTAATGAGCTGTGAGAGAGAAAAAGAGGCAGGGAGACTGAAATGTTTCTATTGGGAACCATGCAACATGAAAGGAAAAGAGACCAATCTGGGGATAAAAACTGCATCTATGAAAAAGAATCAGTCAAAACTTGAATGCTTATTGAAATTCACTTCTACTTGCAGGAGCAAGAACTGTTAACAAAAGTTGTTATTTTTATTTAATATGTCACTACATTCAAATTTCTCTTTGCATGGAGAGTTGGAGTCCTGAAGAGAAACCATTTTTAATTTAGATATAAAAAAGCAGGCACAGGAGAAACAGTATAAGACAAGGGGCAGGAACTATAGTGGCAGGAGTGCAGGTGACTAAGGGCACACTGTCTTAATTTACTGTGGTTTTGCCTTTGAAGGTTTTGTGTATTGATACATATATTCTATTGATTTGTCTCTTTTTGCAAATGTGATAAAAATTGGACTTGTGGATTATTTTAAAAGGTCATGGATATTCAGGGCAGTGACAATTTAAAACAATTCCAGTGATATCTGTTTAAATTTCAGGTGATTTTTGTTATTATAATTCTTGTGCATCATCACACTTTCATTGAATGAATCATGAGTTTCAAAGTCTACTATAATTTGGATTTGTTTGTTTTCTTCACCAGAACATTGCCTCTGTTTCCAAATGGCATTCACTTTCCTATTACTTTCATTTTATTCTTTAAGTTTTCATGCTATGCATGGGTATTGCTTTCATTTCAAGATGTGCATGACTTTTATTTGCTGTGGTTTGCTGCTGTATCACTTGTCTATTCAGTTTTGCCTGCAGGGAATTATTCTCAAGAGTTTCTTCTTTCAATGTCATGTGTGCAATTTATTTTTGGACTATTTTAAACTTTTGATAATACTCACTTGCTATTTCTCTTCTGAAAGGATGTATTCAACAGAAAGAAGAAAAAGAGAAGAGAAATTTCAAGACAGCATCAGAATTTATTTTCCCAGGCAGATAGAAAAGATTACATAACAATGTTTACAAGTATAAAAAAACAAGGTAAACAAATTAGCTTGAAATACAGATATATGTAGCCATACATTAGTAAGTACATATATACTTCCATAAATACCTACTTACATACATTTACACTACATTTACATTATGCATATTTGTATTGCTTCCAGGTACAGCTTGTAATAGCCTATTACATTCATGAGTCTTCCTTTTCTTTGTCTTCCCCACAAAGTGTAAATTTTTTTGTGTCTTTTTACCTTTGAAAAGGGCTTTTTTCTTTTGAAAATTTAGGTCATAATTCAAGTACTCTGTAAATGGTCAGTCTTCAAGTCCTGTTTCTCTACTTGAAGAATGCTGTTGGGATGACCAGTAATTCTCCAGATCACCAAGAGTAAGAGAACAGAAGGATGGCCTACTTTCTAAGGGGACAGACGGAAGAGGGTAAGTGTAGCTTCACTATTTTGCCAAGCTGGAGCAATTTCAGGGCACAGAAGCTGAGGATATCTGGGGCAGCAGCAGGGCATCACTTGTTCAAGTTGGCTTCCTACTGTTTGGTAGTGAAGAAGCCCAGTGGTTAGAAGGCAAGAGGCCTTTTTGTGTTCTGGAGTTGGATATTATACCTATTTGGGCTGGCAGCCTTTTACTGTTGGCAGCAGTAAGATGCAGATGTTCACACTAGATGTTAGCATTGATGATCGTGGTCCATTTTCCTCCTATTCTTGTGCTGAAACTTCAAGCAAATTATAGAAAAATAGCACATGTTTTGTTTGTAGGGCAGTTTTTATACATGCTTTTATTATTATGAATTTTTAATTTATGCCAAAATACAGAAACAAAATACCTTTTGTGGGACTGTGAATATCTTTGCTGGCATTCCATATGGATACAGAAACATCACATTTTATCTTCACATTGCCCTTTCTAGAGAATGGTGATGGGTTCTTGGCTTGAGATTGCTCACTGCTGTCCAGGTGGCAGTGCTGCACCTTATTTAGCAGTTCCATAAATTCTGCAGATTCACATCTACAAACTTCAAGGAAATGTCAGAATGCAATATTGTCAATGCACAATGTTTGAAGTGGAGGCAGCCAAAATTCCAGTCTTTCTTCACTATGCACATGATGGTATGAGCTTTTGCTGTTACTTGTCTTAGGGTGAACAGCAATGAAGTCACATGAGATACAGGAGAACTTGCCAAGCAACACAACAACTTCCTACATCACACAAGCCAATAATAGTTTGGTGAAGAGAGAAGAAAAGAGTTTGTTTTGAGCTGCTTCACTACTCTGCAGGAAATTACTGGAATGAATATTGCTGCTTTATCTATTACTTCTTTCTCTTCCCTATCAAGCAGTGCCTTTGGGAAACATTTCCTAACTTTAGAATCAGACTTAAAATTAATTCTGAATTAATTTTTCACTCCTTGAGGATGGGGTATCCTTGCAGTTACTTTTAAACCTTTTTTTTTACTCTAGATATAAGAAAAAAGGCTTTCCCATCAGCTGTGTTCACTTTTCTCCAAAACACACTCATCTGACAAATGGCAGTGATTTGGTATGGCTACAGGTTCACTAAAGGATCAAAGGGCATTTTCACCTCCTAGATTGGATGGTGTGCCTTGGGCATGACTTCTAATGCATGCCAAAATGGAACATAGCACCCTTTCTAGTGCCTTGGTTTCTACTCAAAGATACTCTCATCTGCAGAGTGGTGACATGCAACAGTACATTCATCCCATCACAAGAAGCAGCTGTCAGGACTGAACCTGCATTGTCAAGTCCACCTAGCTGACAGATTGTAAACAAGCAATAAGTCTGAGGAGATCCTTCTTGAAAGATGTGAAACTAAATTTCCCTACCATTTTTCAGTAAGCTGAAGGGAAGAAAATCTTATGGGTGAAGCTAGGTAGAGCAAGATGTGAAAACAACTACTTTCATATGCAACACTCACATCTCTTATGGAATTGTTTTTATGGAAGAACATGAGTTGAAGTAAAAAGGAGGTGTGTTCAGCAGAATTAGTCTCTCGCACAAGACTGAGCATAGTTCTCATATAATCACAGAATGAGTTGGGTTGGAAAGGACATCTGAAGATCATCTAGTGCAATCCCCCTGCCACAGGCAGAGTCATCTTTCACTAGATCAGGTTGCTCAAAGACACATCCAAGCTGGCCTTGAACATTTTCAGGGATGAGGCACCCACAATTTCTCTGAGCAACCTATTCCAGTGTATCACCATCCTCACAGTAAAAAGTATCTTCCTTATATCCAGTCTAAACCTAAATTTTTTTGGTTTAAAACACTTGCTCCTTTCCTATTGCAACAGGCCCTACTAAAAAGTGTATTGGTTTGGCCTGGCTTCTTTGCTGAGGCCAAGCTGCTCCCCTCTCCTCCCACTCTTTTAAGTGAGGGGAAAAAAACCCGAACCACTGAGAGCCCGAATGAAGCCTGAACAAAACTGAATTATATCAGCATATATATATATATATATATATATATATTCAGATATTTACAATTATATATACAATTAGTACATACAATAGGGAGCTCCCAAGGTGAAAAGGGAAAAGGGAGGGGGAAACAGGGCCAAAAGAGTGACAAAAGAGAACAGATAAGTATAATCAAAAACCCAAGAACTACCACAATATGGAACTAGCAAAATACAATCTCACCAATTTCCCTCTAAAGAAGGCCAGCACTCTCTGATCTCCCACGTGGCAGATAATGGCAGTCACTGCAACAAGCCTTAGGCTCTGATAAGTGAGACTAACACAGAGACTCACCGCTCCCAAACCTCAGAAGAAGAGGAAGAAGGAGAAGGAGAAGGAGAAGGAGAAGGAGAAGAAGGAGAAGAAGAAGGAGAAGAAGAAGGAGAAGAAGAAGGAGAAGAAGAAGAAAGTCTCTCTTCTGTATACAGTGTGGAACACCTGGGAAATCAGCATTTCCTTAGTAACCACTGGTTACTAAGGAAGGCCTGGATCAAAACTATCACCGAAGTATTTCTCCATTTGTCTCATAAGCCCCCTTTAAATATTGAAAGGCCACATTAAGGTTTCCCTGGAGCCTTTCCCAGGCTGAACAACCCTACTAATCTCAGCCTTCCTGCATAGGAGAGGTACTCCACCTCTTTGATCATCTTTGTGGCCTTACCCTGGACTCACTGCAACAAATCAATGTCTCTTTTGTGTTTAGGACCCCAGAGCTGGATGCAGTACTTCAGGTGGGGTCTCAGAAGTGCAGTGCAGAGGATGAGAACCACCTTTCTCAGCTTGCTGACCAGGTGTGATTGATGAAACCAAAAACCAAACTGATGCTGTTTACTGAATTCCCAGATATAATGAGACAAATATATTAAAAAATTTGGAAAAGAGTATTCAAGGAGATACTACCTTGGGGAACCGGAAGCAGGACACAAGTACAAGACTTGCATGGAGTTCCTGTCAGTTCAAAAGTGACTTATCCTTACAGGACAGACAGACACTGTTACTAATTGAAGTGTGTGAATTTCCAGTTTTGAATACAAGACCAATCCAGAACTCTAATCTTTTCTGTATACAATAAGTGCAATGCTGCTGGTCATGTCAACATTATACGCTGTATTTCTGTGTACTGACATCACATTCCTCATAGCCCAAATTTTACAGTTGTACGGAATCAAGATTTCTATCTGATCTTCAAGAGTTCATTCTTGTTCAAACCAAACCTGAGAGGATGCCACTGTGATGATACTAGCCTAATTCTAAAGAGATGAGAACTAGTCTATAATTTTCACACCAACTATAATGACTCACATATCTGTGCATATAGTGAAGCTGGTAATTATCAACCTTTGCCACAGCACAAATTTTTTCTGACATTTGACTTGTTCCTTCATGTTAGGTTATTGGTATCATGATATAATTTCAGGAACTTCTCAAATCATTTGACTAATATTTACTTTTGACACTAAAAATTATTTTATTGATCATAATACCATGTACTGGCTAGCTTGCAATTTCAGTTCCTTGTGTGAGCCAAGGATTTTTGTTTTGGTTTTGTTTGTTTGTTTGTTTTGGAGTGTTCTTTTATTTTTCTTTCAGGAGACATAAAGCTTGATTTAAAACCCATGAATAATTTTTTCATGGGTTTTGAAGCATGCCATAAATGTCCTGCATAAAAATTTCAAAATTTGGATCTACCTTTTGAATTAGTAAGGTTTTAAAGTGGAACAGTCCTTTAAGAGACTAGTGAAATATTAATGCATATAGTAGGGAAAGTTTTTTATTTGTGTCACTGTGTTTTGAGGAGAACTAACCACAATTTATTTTTTTTCTGTGATATATTACTAGATTTTAGAGTCAAGACAGCTGTCTACTGCCATAAATATTAAAATCTGAATAAATTATTTTCTTTATGAAATTCAGTTTATTATGATTCATTATTTCCAATTTACTCCTTTAATATGGTGATCATTGGACAAATGGCATCATTCACATAACTTTGGGAAATAAAAGACCACCAGATATAACACATTCAATCAGCTAACAGTTTGAAATCTGTGGGATCAGAAGTGATACAAAGAATCATAGAACAACATCATTGAAACGACACTATGCCTGTCACTGACTTCAACCAAGCATTGAAAATCTCAGTCATTCACAAAGAAGGGCTAGATTGAATTAAGAACTGTAGTTAATTTTGCTGAGCAAGACTTTCAATGAAAACAAAAATGCAAATGTAAGGACGAGTTCAGTGAAATATTCTTTGCGATTCTATTCTGGACTGCAGAAACTGGACAAAAGTTTAGTGTGTTCAGTCATGATATTAGTTTATATTACTGTGAGCTGGAGAATGTTTTTAATTTTAGATTATGTTTGGTTTGAATAGTATTTTAAAAATGTCTAGTAAATAATGTGAAACATTCAAAATAATACAGGAAAAAATAAACTGTGGCAATATTAGAATGATTTGACAAAGTGAGATAACAATACAAACTGCTTTTATGCTTGTTATGTTGGGGAGTTTTTCCCCTGATAATTAAAAGAAAAACAAAAAGTGAGCAGAAGCTAACTGAACATATGTTGGTGACAGAGAAGTAAGTGCATTTCTTGATTGCATTTTAAATATGATGGCTAACTAGTAAGACATCTTTTTTATCACAATAAACCTGAGGAAGACTTTCAGCAAATGGTAGATCATGTCATATTTCACTTAAGCATATTTTCATTCCTCTTGATCTCTTAGTGTGCCTTTGACCAGTGTTGACAAGTGACTAACTAACAAACTGACACTGGAGGTGTTTATGTGTGCACAAATGGGAAGAAACTCCAAAAACCACACAAACCAAACTAAAACAAAAACAAAAACCTAAATAACTTTGATCTGAAAATTATCTACCAGGAAAGGAGTTCATGTAAGACTTACTAAGGACAATAAGTAATGATTTTCATTCCATTCAACCCTCAGTCATCAAAAAGTCTGGGGTTTCTTTCTTCATTTGCTTTAAAGGATTAAAGTGTTATTTTCTGCCGTGTTTATGAGACCGAAATGAATTCAACAGTCAAATTGATTCAATTAATTACCACAGGATAATCTAGAATTCAAATTATGCCATCTGCTTGTCTGTGACTTTTGCAGATACTGAGTAGTGTCAGTGATGTAACTCTGGATAAGCCAACTTCTGTATCAAAGTAGCTGAGGTTACTTCCATTTTTCATGGGAATAAAGGTTGTGCCCAAGTGTAACCGGAAAACTGTCACTTTGGGGTGGCTCATTTTTTGATCATACCCTTGTATTTCTGAATCCATTTTTAAATGGGACTTTCATCTTGCAATCATATAGAAGTATTTTTAATAAAGACTATTTCTTTAAAGTTTTGTGTCAATATCAAAAATAATAAGATTAGTAGGATGTTATGAACATCAACATTTTTTTCTTGTTGAAGTTGCATTTTTTCTTCAATATGTTTTAAGGAACAAGTGGGTCTTAACATTCCAGTATTCTGAACAGAATATGGCAAACCAAGCCATAACATTGGAGGTATTTTATAGCATATTTTACCACTTTTTTCTCTTCCAGTCAATACAACCTGGATCCCCCAGCTCCCAAAGAAATCCCCAAAGCTGATAATTCCTTTTACTGGGAGTAAGGTGTCAGAAAATCCCCCTCGATTTGCTGAAGGTCTTGAGATAGGCATCTTGAGGAAGAGGAAGCTGCTTATTTTAGCTAAGGTGTCACTTTTTTACAGGAATTCTTTACTAGTAGAAAAGATTTTTAAGGGAAGAAAACACAGACGAAATATTGTGAATTAAATTGAAGACACAAGGCTAAATTTGTGCGGTTAAAAGAGTTGCTACTGTGAGTCCTTAAGGAGTATTACTTTATGATGTTTGGTTTGTTTTTCTTTTTTTTCTTTTTTGTAATTGATTTCTTTTTGTTTCTGAATATTAGCCTTGTGCCTACAAAAATGGAATACTGTAGCCTGGAGAAAAAATTTAGCTAAGACAAATTCTAAAGTGATTTGGGATTAATAATTTTCTCCAAAGTGTAATGCTTCATTCCTGTGAAATTTGTGCTCTGCTCCTTTAGGTATCTGAAAGCTTCTTATAAAGCTATTATTTCTTCACTGTTGAGGATCAGACTTTGCTCAGAGCAGCTTGAACAGCAACCTAAAATGAAAGCAAACTAAAAACTTAACAAATCACTGTTCTGCCATTATGTTATACCTTCCTTAAATATACTCCAGAAGGTATAGACTTTGTGTCTGAGAATTCTGTAAACAAGAAGTGATTGATGTCACGTGCTAAACACTACTGTGAATTTTACTCAGCTGTTTAAGATTGTGTTGAAATCAATAGACTACTCTCTCTGTCACACACACGCACACACGATCTTCAAAAGAAATATTAAGAAATAACAAAAGTGGGGTTTTTGGTTTAAAAATTTATAAATAAATAAACAAATCGTTAAAAAACAGACCCAAAAAAGATTGGAACTGGCCTCTTATACCTTGGTTACCAGCCTCAGTGTGAAGCATGCCAGGTGCATCTATACAACAAATTGTAGCCCCAGAAAGAGGATTGTATCAGCCTGGCACTGTGCTCCAACTAGTGGCTCCACTAGTGGCTGGGATGAAAACCCTGGGCTTGGCATTAGATTGACAAGGTTGTGTTGCTTTCACTGCCTGACCAAAGACATCTTCAGTAATCTGTGCCATAGTGCATTGCACAATCTGATCCTCAAGAGAAACCCGTATTGCTATTTATCCACACCTTATGTGTGCCTGTACTAAGCTGTTGCCAAGAAAAGACAAGGCAAAATGTAGAAGCAATAACCTGCTCAAACTGCTAGGAACTTCAGGAAAGATGCACAAAATAGTGTGTTGCTACAAATAGTAATGAATTTTAAAATAATAAGGAAGAATAATTTAAAAAATATCTGGTAACAAATTCTAAAGCTATGTGCAAGGACATCGTCTATCCAAGTAATAATTTTAGAAGTTTCTTTTAAATAATGTTGAAAATACTGGATTTTTTGAGCTGTTTGACACCAAAAGTGTGTTTCAGGAAATGAGGTATTGGTATCTGTTTTGAAAATAATTTTTATAAAATTGGAAATATTAAAAGTACTTACAATGCTTCAGAATAAAAATAATAAAGTCTTTCTGAATTTTTTCACTTGCAGAAAATAAAATGAAATTTTTGGAAGCTAGAATAGACATCCAGTAAGGTCAATTCATCTTCTAAGAGGTTACCAGAATAGATGTCTTTTCTGATATCATTAGTATTAAAAGCAACACAAATCACATGAAATCAAATTAACTGATAAGCAAGATTTTATTTTTCAACAAATTTTGTTACATTTCATTGTGCAGTTAATATCACAGAGTTCTCTGAGTAGCTTATATCTAGTACAAACTTAGGTATGTATTCTTTTCCTTTCTTACTAACTCCACAAATATCATGTCCTTTGCAGTATGGTGAGCCAGGCTGTGTCATTCATATAGATATTAAACTTTCCTTTGTGGTATTTTTATTTATCAACCATATTATGTTTTAACAGATGAATTGAGCGTTGTATTAGCTACTGTGCTTGGCCGTGGGAGATGAGTGTTTCTGAGTTCAGAGGTTCAGGGAATGCCTTGCTTAACATAACATGTCTGCCACACATAACATGTCTAGGTCTCTACTGAGAAGAAGCCAGCTGGTCCCTAATCTGGACACTAAAGCGTACTGATCACAAAGTTCACATATAAGCTACTTACATGAAATCATTAAAAACTCACTGGGTTATGCTTTTTAAGAGAAACTTTATAAGACAAATAGTGGTGGTTTCCTAAATTAATTTACAAAATCTGAAGGAACTAAATTTAGATAAAGTTTTTGAAATTTATTTTAGTAGCCCATTTCCATCACTATTTCATTGAAAAGTCTAATATTATTTCATATATTTCCTTTTAACCAAACTTTCAAGTAAGCCTTAGAATCAATTTCTTTATCCTAGAAAAGAAGGCAAGCCATAGAAACTCATAACAATTCTCAAAAATGGTGATGACTTTTTAACTAGCTAGCAATTAAGGGGTTTTTTTGATTATTGGAATAAAGAAATGTCTGAGTTACAGATTTTTCAGTATGAAATGTTTTTATTAGTAGACATCTGTTGTCTTTCTGCCTTAGTGTTCTTTCCCAAGCATGTCTACCCTTTGACATTAAGCTGTTATTCTCTAATTCTCTCAGGTCCAAAATAAAATGTGTTTATTTACATACTGTACTTGGAGAAAAATGGGAAATTAATTTTTTTATTACTGGCTTCACCAGCACTTGCATCAAAAGTGCTTTCTCTCACTATTGCCAGTTCTGTATTTCAATGTCTTTTGTGAAGTTGTATATTATAGGGACAAAAAGCATGTAACAGTTTTCCTGTAAATTCAGCTAAGTTGTATGAACTGAAAAAACTAGGTAGACCAGTAGCATAAGCTACTATATTAAAACATCTTAAAACAGTCTAGGCAGAAATTAATCTATACTTACACATTTGGGAAAAATTACACTACTTTATAAACCTCACACTCTCTGCAGATGAGAAATTGAAAATAAGTGACTTGCCAGCAAGATTTTCTTTATTAACATTTAAAAGAATTGCCAGTCTACTTCAACTTTACTGTCAACAGTGGGCATTTTGGTCAATCATGAAAATTTTGTTGGTTAGGGCTGGAACTTGTCTCTGATGTTATCTCTCTTCCTGGCTGTAGTTGCCATTCAGGTTAGAAATGCTTACTGTACAGGTAAGTATCTGGGGTTCAAAACGTATACCTGGTGCCTTAAAAATATACATGAGAAGGAGTATTAATTGGTGCCATATTTAAACTTTGGGGGGAAAAAAAGCTGTATTTATATCCCTTTGTTCATATTAAAATCAATTAAATACTTAGAAAAGTGAAGCATAGTTAGCATAATATCACTGGACTCTGGATCTTTATAATAGAATCTGACCATATGTTTTATGATGGTTAGTTTTTTCAAGTGCAGTCTCTCTGCAAATTACCTGGAAAAAAAAAAAAAGAGAAGTTCTCTCAAACTAATCTGCCATTTGATTTATTATAAGATAATTTAATTCATGTCTGTATGAGCAGAGCAATTGGCTCCAGAATGGTTATTTTCAGAACTAAAAATTCAGGAAAATGCTATGAAACTCTGTTGTGTAGAGTTTATTGGCCTGGACACAGAATCCCATAAGTTGTATTCTTTCCCAATGTGTTCTGGCACATTCCCCAGTGCTGCACTCATAAGCATTTACCAAATACTTTAGTTGTAGCTTGGATAATTCTGCATTGCTGTTCAATATCAATATCACTTGACTGAATTATATTCAGAATCTTTATAAGTCTTGATTATGAATATGAATATAAAATATCCAAATGTAAATTAGGTAAACTAATGATGTGCAGAAAAAATGTCCAAAATAGAAACCATGTCATAAAAATGAGCAAAGAACAAGAAGATGATGATAACATTAAGGGCATCATGAGGGCTATCATTAAGGAAGACAAGAAGTGGAGATGAAGTTTATTTCCTTTGATAATATTTCTTGCTGGGACCATTTATAACATTAAGGCTTGGAAATACATTCTGGGTAAGTGTCCTAGTTACAAGGGCTGCAACCAGTTTATCCCTATGTGGTCGTAACCAAAACTGTGTATTCTACACCCTCTGTGTCATTTCTGATGGACTGTTAATAAAGGATCCTTTAAAGCAGCTGACCAGGGCACACCTGACACCCCAGGCTACAAGCAAAGAACCCTAAGAGGCAGGGGAGTGTTTCTCTGTCTTCACAGCAATGACTCAGCTGTGATAATTCCTCTCTGGAGAGGCATTAGCACCTTCACACCTGTCTTGAGGGGTCATCTCTGCTAATGGGCTGCTCTAGTTCAGTAGGTAGGACCAGTTTATCACTGTGTGGGTGTGACCAAAACTGTGTGTTCTACACCCTCATGTAATTTCCCATGAACTGTTAACAATGAACCATTTGCAGCAGCTGCCCGGGACACACCTGACCCCTCAAACTCAAATCTGGATGTTAAAGAAACTGTGAGATAGGAGTTATGATAACTCCCCTCTGGGAGGCCATTAGCACCTTCAAACCCAGCCTGAGGTGTCATGTCTGCTATGGGCCATCAACAATTCCAAAAAAAACTCTATGACTCACAGAGTTAAGTCACCCATTGTGGAACTTCCCACCCTGGGGGAGGTATTGGGCATTGTCCCCTGAACCTGAAGGCATACAGTCTTGGGGTTTGGAGACCTCTGGGACCACTTGTCAGATCCAGAGGAAGGGTAGAACCTTGACAGGACTGCAACCACCACTCTTGACCAGACTGTGACCATCATCTGCACCAACAGGTTTTTCCCCTTTCTTTTATTTTGGTGCTCGGTTATACTTCTGCATTTTGTGGGTTAAAACCAATTTCTCTTTGTGTCATTGCATTTATTGTAATATTTTTATTAAATTCTAACTCTGATTTACAATCTCTCTTGAGCTGGGTTCATTTCTCCTTACGGTATACCTTTAAACCAGCACATGGGCCATTAGAGACTGGTCTAATACAGAGCTGCAGTGACCTAGACCATCAGATTCCAAAAATATCCCATGACTCACAAAGTTAAATCACCCATTGTGAGACTCGCCGCACTGCGGGGAGGTACTGAGTATTTCCACCTGAACCTGAGCATATATAATCTTCAGGGTTTGGGGGCTGCTGGTACCACTTGTCAGATCCAGAGGAGAATCAGAACTTCATCAGAAGTGTGGCCATTATCCTCACCAACAGATTTCCTTTTAGTTTGCACTCAGGGTGGGGGGCCATGTGGTGCTCAGCACAGCTGTTCAGTTTGAGACCCAGGGTCCTGGGTTATATATCTGTCTTTGTGCTTAAAACCAGTTTTCTCCATATTACTGTATTTATGTTAATCTTTTTAGTAAATTGTAACTCTGACTTGTAATCTCTCTTGAGTTGGGTTCACTTCTCCAGACAGTTTACTTTCAAACCAGCAAAATAAGTGAATCCAGATTGAATATGATAATGAAGAAAGCAGATTCAGTTCTCGTATTGCTGAATTTCTGCACTTGACCTATTTCTCATAAAGACAAGAGTAAGCAAAGTTTGAAATGTAGCTCACTCAAGGCAAAGACTGTCAAGAGTTTTAAATTGAAGACATGCAGTACTACAGATTATAAAAGGATATTTCAAGATTCAGCATAAAGTCACAGCAATTTCTACCGTATACTTTATTCTACATGAATCAAGGTTTTACTTAAAAGCATGGCGAAGCATGACAAATTATAATTTTTAATCTTTTTCACATTAAGATTTGCAAAGAGAAATTTATAAAATACATCATACAACAGTAATAGAATTTCTTACCTTTTCATCAACACCTACACTCTAGTAGTCAAAATAGAAGTATAATGACCAAAATCATAATCTATATATATTAATTTTATGTCTTTATGTTGTATTTCAGCTTGCAAACTTCCATTTATGATATGGTTACTGCACTCACAAAGTTCTCATGTATTTGTTTGTACATACTCTAATCCATACAGTATGCCTGGGAGTGCAACATAATTGAAGAATTTTTCATTTCCGGCAAAGATATGCTAAATTCTTGATATGCCCTCATTGAGAAAATTCTCTTTTTATATTTTCATTTTTTTTCTACTGACTTCACCTAGCAATCTGTACATAAAATAGCCAGAAGTAGCTACTAAGAAAAGCTTCATAAACTGACATACAACAAATTTAATACTGGCAGTTGATTGCATCTTCATTCTGACACATCCTTTTCAGCAAGCCCTGTTTATCTGCAACAATCAAACAGCAATCATATTTTGTACATGACTGGTGAAGTAAGAAAAAATAGCACCAAAAAACCCACCACCCCTCCCAAAAGAAAAAGCAATAAAAGCCCCAAATCCACAATAATATCCAGCTTACATAATTTGATCATTAAAAAAGTCTCTGCTTATTATTAATTTATGAGCATTTGAATGAGCTAAATAATCCTTCTTGAAAATATTCTAATAGTAGGGTACAAAAGAGAAATAGAATTTCGCTACTGACTTGCTAAAGATAGTAATAAATTACTTCTCCCTCTAGTAATAATTTTCTAATTGGAATGATCATTATCTCATTTTTACTTATCGTCATATTTCTTGAGTGCAGATAAAATCAAAAGCACAAGTACTGAAACATAACCAGCTGATAGCATGATACTTTTATTGAACAGAGAAATCAGAGGTGCAAGTTGGCTCATCATATTTCCAGACCAGTTATTTTGAACGACACCGTTTTTTTCTCACATGATCAGGAGTGATTCTACACAATAAGTTTTCACCAAACATGATGAAATGAGAGACAAGTTTTAGAACACCCTCATATGTCCTGAAATGAATTTTAGAGGATTTCAGCTGTGACAAAGATACAAATACATTCAGAAAACAATACAAATCTTCAGAAAACTCTGAAACTGAAAAATATCTATTCCAAAGACACTCTTGCTCTAAGCTGCATATCCTTTATTGTTATATTGATCTCAGCATTGCATAGAACTTTATTTATTTTAGCATGTACAGCAGTAAGAGATTTTAATGGAGGCAAAGAACTTGATTAGTCTCTGATAAATTTGGTGTGAGTTATGACTTATCACTTTTAAAACTATTGATCTGCAAAGATGCAAATGTCTTCGTAGAACTGCACCAGGCATGCACTGAATATTCCCTCAATATTTGTCCAGGACCTGGGGAGCTAATACTGTAAATATATAAATTGAGATAGACAGAGTTCTTAGATTTTGCCTTTAACTTCTTCTTTGAAAAGCTAGAGGAGCTATCCAGTGTAGAGTCTCCTTAGAATGAATTTTAACAGTATGCATATGAAAAAACTTGGGCAACATTTACAAGCACACGTTCCTCAATAAGTAATGTCACCTCATCACCAAATGGAGGAAAAAGAGATTTAGATTCCACTGACATAACTGGTTATTTAAGAATCATGAGGTGGTTCCTCCAAAAAAGTCCACTGAAGGAAAGCAACTTGCGTACTGCTGAGAAGGGTGGCTTCCTATTTAGGAGGAAATACAAGACTTTGAAATGAAATATGAAACTAATCTAAATCCTCAAGAGAGCTAGCCTTGAAAAGCAAATATGTCTCATCAAGAGCATGAGACATACACAAGATCCACAACTCCAACTACAGCAATTTCAGCTCAGCGAAGGAAAGAAAGATACTTCTGTAAGTAATTTAAATAATAGTTTGGGGTATTTTTTCTTTGATTTTGATTACTTGTGACATTACAGTTTGTTCTAGTAGTTATTAATAATTGCTAGTATTTTCATTTTTATTACTTATGGTAAGCAAGTAATACTGCTTATTTCAGAATCTAGTGTATCTATAAAGAATGGTCTTAAGAAATTTTACCAATGGTTTTTCCACTTGAGCACATGTATATGCCTTAATATATGTATATAGTGTATATTCCACATTGCATTTAAAACTAACAAAGTACATTCTTGTTTGCAGAACTTGCACCTAGAAAAATGGCACAGAAGACTGAACAGTAGAGGGGAGGGTATTTTACAAGGACCATGAGTTCAATATCAGGCTGCCCAACACAGAGCAGTGGATTGGACCATATTTGAACCCTAAGGGCCATGGGAGGGGGAGAGGAAGTAATAATTTGTGTTTTACTTTTCTATCCTTTCATTCATCCTTATAGCTTTTACTTGAAACTACAGATCTACAAATCCTTAGAACTTAATAATAACTTTGCACCTAGGCAGTGCTGTGCCCTTGGAGATTGACAAGGATATTGAAGAGGATCTCCCACTGCCACCTCGGATCTTGTTCTTTACAATCCCCCTTACCTTCCATTCAGTTTCCAAAGTCTGTTTGAAGATGGTCCCACTACACCATTTTCAGAGTTTCGTTTTTCATTCTGCTTGATTACAAATCTAATTGTACTTCAGATCATTCTGGGCAAGATGCTGTGCTTTGCTGTGGAGTCCGGTCCCTTCCATCATTGATTTCAAAGAGCAAAAGGCAAGTTTCAGCACCAGAGCTGTAGCTGATTCATCTGGCTGTGATAGAGTGAGTTTCACTGAATGTCTTTCTTTTTCTCACAGACCATATTTAACTTCCCTAGTTCTCAAAAAATATGACACGCTTGTTAAGGAAACCTGGAAAAATTATTGCACTTGATTAGAGAAACTTATTTATTCCTAGGAATCAAACATACTTCTTCTAGAATGAAATTATAATAAATAAAATCAGATAGCATCATTTTACTATCGTGTTTGCACGAAGACTACTAGAAAAGAGTGCTAATTTTTTTTTCATTAGGATGATGGTCATTTGAATACATTAATATCATTCTATATTTTATTCAACTATTGCTTTTTCATTAGTATCTGCCTGTTTGGACACTCTTGTCTGAATAACTGGAGTTCTGTATGTTGACAAATATCAACAACTGAACACTATGGAAGTGTTCTACAGAAATATATAACCCTAAAACAAAATATGGTATAAATGTAACCATGTGAACTAAAAGAAAAATATTTACAGATTATTTTTAATATATCTTAATTCTTATTTTACTGTTAAAGTTAGTTTCACGTTGCTCTTACCTAAAGTACCTGTTCTGGAAATTTCTTACTTGTGACTGAATACTACACTACAGTTTCTATCCAAAAATATCCAAATTCCAATTCTGATTTTTGACAGTGAAGCAAATGTTCCAGTTGTTTTTAAATGTCTGTGATGCATCTGTACATTCCTCATGTAGACTTTAGTGATCAAAATATTTAGTCCTTAATCATGTGGAAGCATAGAAAAATTAATTAATACTCATAGAATCATAGAATCATAGAATCGATTGGGTTGGAAAAGACCTCCGAGATCATCGAGTCCAACCCTTGGTCCAACTCCAGTCCATTTACTAGTTCATGGCACTCAGCGCCACGTCCAATCTGCGTTTAAAAATCTCTAGGGATGGTGAATCCACCACCTCTCTGGGCAGACCATTCCAATGCCTGATTACTCTCTGGAAAGAATTTTTTTCTGATATCCAACTTAAATTTCCCCTGGCAGAGCTTAAGCCCGTGCCCCCTTGTCCTATTGCTGAGTGCCTGGGAGAAGAGACCAGCCCCCACCTGGCTAGAACTTCCCTTCAGGTAGTTATAGACAGTGATGAGGTCACCTCTGAGCCTCCTCTTCTCCAGGCTAAACAACCCCAGCTCTCTCAGCCTCACCCCATAGGGCTTGTGCTCCAGTCCCTTCACCAGCCTTGTTGCTCTTCTCTGGACTCGCTCCAGCACCTCAATATCCTTTCTGAACTGAGGGGCCCAGAACTGAACACAATACTCAAGGTGTGGCCTCACCAACGCAGAGTCCAGGGGAAGGATCATTTCCCTGGTCCTGCTGGCCACGCTATTTTTGATACAGGACAGGATCCCATTGGCCTTCTTGGCCACCTGGGCACACTGTTGGCTCATGTTGAGCTTCCTGTCAATTAGTACTCCAAGGTCCCTTTCTGCCTGGCTTCTCTGCAGCCACTCTGTGCCCAGCCTGTAGCGCTGCAGGGGGTTGTTGTGGCCAAAGTGCAGGACCTGACACTTGGCCTTATTGAGCTTCATCCCATTGGAATCAGCCCATCTCTCAAGTCTATCCAGATCCCTCTGCAGAGCCCTCCTGCCTTCCAGCAGATGGACACTCCCTCCCAACTTGGCGTCATCAGCAAATTTGCTGATGATGGACTCAATCCCCTCATCTAAATCATCAATAAAGATGTTAAACAGGACTGGACCCAATACAGACCCCTGGGGAACACCACTGGTGACTGGCCGCCAGCTGGATGCAGCTCCATTCACCAGCACTCTCTGGGCCTGACCCTCCAGCCAGCTCTTAATCCAGGAAAGGGTACACTTGTCCAGGCCATGGGCTACCAGCTTTTCCAGGAGTATATTATGGGAGACAGTGTCAAAGGCCTTGCTGAAGTCCAGATAGACCACATCCACAGCCTTCCCCTCATCCACCAGGTGGGTCACCTGATTGTAAAAAGAGATCAGGTTGGTCAGACAAGACCTGCCCCTCCTAAACCCATGCTGGCTGGCTCTAATCCCTTGTCCACCCTGAAGGTGCTGTGTGATTGCACTCAGGATGAACTGCTCCATAACCCTGCCAGGCACGGAGGTCAGGCTGACAGGCCTGTAGTTGCCAGGGTCCTGCTTGCAGCCCTTTCTGTGGATTGGGGTGACATTGGCCAACCTCCAATCATCTGGGACCTCCCCAGAGAGCCAGGACTGTTGGAAGATGATGGAGAGCGGTTTGGCAAGCTCTTCTGCCAGCTCCTTCATCACCCTGGGATGGATCCCATCTGGTCCCGTAGACTTGTTAGGATCCAGCTGGCTCAGTAAGTCGGTCACTATTTCCTCCTGGAAGACAGGAGGGGTATTCAGCTCTGTCTCCCTGTCTACCAGCTCCAGAGGCCAGTTGTCTTGAGGGCCACCTGTCTTACTGGTGAAAACTGAGGCAAAGTAGGTGTTAAGTACCTCAGCCTTCTCCTCATCTTCCTTAACTATATTTCCCTTCAAGTCCAACAGAGAATGGAGGTTTTCCTTGCCCCTCCTTTTGTTATTAATGTATTTATAAAAGAACTTTTTGTTATCCCTAACTGAAATAGCCAAATTTACTTCAAATTCCACTTTTCTTTCCCTAATTTTTTTCCTGCATGACCTAGCTCTATCTGTAAATTCTTCATAAGTAGCCAGCCCTTTTTTCCATAATCTGTAAACTACTCAAAGCTCTGGGGAATGATTCCTAAAAGTCTGGGTAGATATATTAAAATTGCTTCCAGTTGTCTAAGTGTTCATTTTAGTTGCAGGTAGATGGATAAGAAGTATACAGAAATGAGAAAAAATAACCTCCTAAAATATCATCCAACCAATCTATACACAATTTTGACCACTGCTGAGAAAATTGTTACATTGCTGGACAAATACAGGAGCATTGTAAGACTTTTTCTTGTCTTTGATTAATGCACTGTGGAACTAATTTACGGAACGCTGCTGATTTGTGAAGTGCCTTTCTGTGTCTGTTTTACTAAAACCAAGTTCAATGCATATTCATCAGGAAAGGTCTTCTGTAGGCCATTAAATATCATTGAGATATTTTTAATCTTAAATTATGTGATCAGAGCAATAAGTTAGTTCATTAAACAGTTAGTCATGGATAGGAGAATCAGCCTGCAAAGTGTTGTTTGGGAATGAACATTCCTTAAATAACAAAAAGAGGGCAGAGCTGACAAAAGGTAAAGGAGATGTTCAAAAACCTTCTGCTGGAAAATGAAGGAAAATAAGACTATCAGAGGAAGATTCTTTTTAGCAGTTAGACCAAAGGGTAAAAGTAGTATTGGAAGAACTTGTGATTCCAAAAGCAAGCACAAGAAGCTTTCTGAACCAGAAGTCTGAGTTTGTCTCTCAGACTTACAGATTCCTATGACTAACAAAGAAACAGGAGACAGAAAATGTTACTACTTTTGTCCCACTCTTTATGCTGCTTGTTAAGACTGATAGCAGTTTTTGAAACTTATACAGAGGTAATTTGTTTATGGGTGCATGGCTTTTTTGCTTATAACTATTTCTCACCACTGGACGTTCATTAAACTTCCTAAGAGAAAGAATCTGGAGTCAAGACTGTCTACTTGGATAAGCATATGATGACCAAAAAGCTGTTGGAACAGTGGATAAGTCTGGAGATCAGAGCAGCAGATTTGCGTAGGCTGCTCTCAGCTGAGGGTGCCGAACAGAGGCCTTGTCTCCATGTGTTTCCAGTGGTCTGCATGCAGGTAAGGTTATATTAGAACACAAAATTTAAAGTCTACAAGACCCAGTTGGTTAAACTGGTGTGTTTAACAGACATATGTTTATCTTTGTTTAGTAATAAAGTAGAATAAATAATGCAAAGCCATTTCTGGTAGCTATCAGGTTGGGCATTTTGTGCCAGCACGGAACCATTAAATTAAATTTGGAAAAGGAATAACGGTGATATGAATGGAGTTACAACTCCTAAAATAGGGCACTGTGTTAAGAAAACCTATCTTTTCTATTTAACCTTTATTTGAAATAAGGCCATGATGCCTTAAACAGGATCATCTGTAAAGAGCTACATTATGCCCTTTAGCAGGTGGAATAAACTAGAAGTAGTGTAAGAAGTTTCATCAACTTCATCTGTATGTAACATCTTGATAATTCCCAGATGAGTAAAGTGAGTGGAGTTGACTAACTTAGTTCGTTTTGAGCATCATTATCGTTTTCAAAATCTCTGTTATCTGTTAGGTATGTGGAAGATGTAATATAAGATACAGACTTAAAGTGGTGCTTTAGTATTTGTTATCAACAAATGATATGTTCAGATATAATTTCATTTTAATTGGTTGCAAGACAATAAGAAAGTAAGACATAATGTAATAATGTAATAATTCTAAGCATTTTAAGATAAGTCACCAGTACTTACTGCAGTTCAGAACCTAGACACACAACATCAGTTGTATGTTGAAGCAAAAGGTAATTATGTTTCAACTCTTTAGGGTACTATTGGCCATGTGACCATTATCACCAATAATCTTTCTCTCATCTGCTAAACTGACACTATATCCCCGTGTGATCTATTCCTACATATTTATTGCAAGAGTATGAAAGTAGAATGAGGCATTTTAAGTAGATGAGTAGCCATGAACCCCTTAATGAAACCTTTATGAACTTGTAATTCAGGAACTGCCAGGAATAAATCTGTGATTTTAACAACATGATAAATGCTTATGAATATTTTCTGAAGGGTGTCTAAACATTCATTTATCCATGATTTACTGAATGTATAGTGAAAAAATAATGTTTCAACATTATGAATCAGAGAATGTTTTCTTTTAGCAAAACTCCCAAACAAAGTAAATATGAGTAAAATTTTTGATTTGGTTTTCTTTGCTTTGCCTTTTAACGTAGGTGGTTCTGTGTATATTGGGATGTCATGTGCAACTAAAATTGAAAAATGTATCACAACTATTCTAAATGTTTTTCTTCCATAAATGCCATCAGTGACAGAATACAAGATAAGGATATTCCAAACAGATACAGTATAAGAATCTTTCAGAATACAAAATGGAAAATAAGGCTGTTTTACTTCCTGTAGAGGTAGGGAAAAACATGAAAATTGTTAGGATATATAAGTTCCAGAGCAATAGTTCTGATTCCTACACAAACCTTCAGAAGTACCTCTGAAGCATTTTTTAGAAAAGCAGTTGTTAGGTTGATGTGAAATGGTGCAATGCACAGAAACCTTGAAAGATTTTTTTTTCTTCAGTCCTGCTTATGTCATTGCAGCATATTTGGGGAATAGGAAAATAACCATTTATACAAAGTATATGCGTATAACTTTGAATGCACTTATCTTTGTACAGGCATCAATTCAATAAATGTACTGGGAAAGGAAAAAGAATGAAGACAGAAATACTTCTAATCTCCTAAAACTTGCAGCATGAATTCAAGCTGTTTTCTTGCTGACTGAAATTTTATATGAAGTTTTCTTTTCAGTCATTGCTGAAGCTTTGATCAGCCAGTAGTGTTTGAATTCTAATTCTTTAAGAATAGTGCTCTGAATTTTTATGCATTTCACACAGCATTCATTTTTTCAGACCCTTTTAGGCCTTCTTTTGTATTTATATACCTACTAAATATTCTGTTCCTGTCTTATCTTGGAAGTTTTCTTTTCCTTTAAAGGACTCTTGCATTTGTACCTTCAAATTATAATTTAGATGATTTACTTTTTTCCATGTGCTACTGCTGATCAGACAATTGCATACTTCAAATTAATGCAATTGGGTTTGCAAAGGCTTCTAAAATAAGCAGTGCTTCAATTCTCTGTACAGGAAACCTTGGAGAAGGCATTGTACTCAAGCAGTTGGTGACCCTGGGCAAGACACGTTGGCTCCATTGGGACTACAAAACTCATGTGCTGGCATGAGCAGCTGCTCTAAGGAAATGGTATTGAAGTGCTGTGTTTCAACCTGCACTGCACCCTGCTGGATGTTATGACAGAAATGGCATTCCACCTTGTTAACAGAAAAAATGGTGTTGGATTTTATACAAGATGAAATACATCATAGTATGGTAAGGAGGCTCAACTTCTGCATGGATGGGGTCTCTGCAGCATGCTATGGAAAAATCCATCATGTCTGTCCAGTGCTGTACAAAAGCTGAGTTTGTGTTATCCACAGAGACGTGACTTACTCTCTGTCTATATTCCTCTTTTTATTCTATCTTTATGCAATTTGTTGTCAGGTCTTTCCTACTAGGGTGCAAAAGAGCCCTCCACAATACCCCTCTCCTTTCCCTGTGTCCCCTTGCAAAACACCGTGTGCCAGACAGGAGAATGCAGTCATAATCACTGTCTGCAAGCTGCAGGCCAAAATACTGTGCAGCATTTTCTGGTTTAAAATTATCCCAAAGGAATATATATGTTAGTTCTCTGATGTCATGTTCAATTATTGTTCTCAAAAAGTATTTGAGAAACTTAATGAAATTCTCCATTGGCTTCAAATGTTAATACTAGAAGAAAATCTACAAACCCTGAAAAACCAAAGAGATAAAAACCCCAAACCCCTGCAGTAGGTAACTATTTCTGGTTTAATTTGATCTACTTTTTCTTTATATTTTCAGAAGAGGAGTTTTTTTCTGTTCTTTTGTTTATCTTGCTCTTCTCCTTCCTTTATTGTAGCAGCAGCAAATGAAAGTGAATTTATCTTTTCTAGGACATTATTAGCTACCTAAGGGATGATTAAAAAACATAAAATAAATTTATCTGGTTACATTATTTTAGCCATAATGAGCACATTTTGAGTTGAAATTTGAATGGAAAATCTTTAGGGGCTTTTTTTTAGGTTATTCAGAGTTCTTTCAGCAAAGTGTTTAAGTAGAAACACTCAAGAAATATGGCATGTACAATTTTTGGTGGGTTTTTTTGTTTGTTTTTTTTTTCTTTGTTTTGTTTTTTTTTTCTTTTTTTTTGTCTGAATTTGTGAAAACTTTGGGTGATTTTATACAAATCTGTAAAGTACTTTAAGAATTTAAGTAGTCAAGTATTAGAATTTAGAGCAAAGGTGCTAGAAATCAATGTAGCTGTTAATGATTTTATTCTTCCCCAAAGCTTCCTTCATCTAGCTTGAAAACTAGCTATAAAATTTCAGGTTTTGAATAATAATTGTATTAGGATGCATTTTTATCTTCCCTTTAAAAAAGAATGTGAGGCTGTGCTGGTTTGAAGGTGAACCAGCAGGGGAAATGAACTCACCACGAGAGAGATTATAAGTCAGAGCTAAAATTTAATAATAATATTACAATAACAACACTGATACACAAGGGAAATTGCTTTCAACTCACAATACCCCAGCAGTATAACCCAGTGTCCTGGGGCACAAACCCAAGGGGGTTTGTTTGCCCTTGTGCTGAGACCCCTGTGGTTCCCCCAAGTCCAGAGCAAAAGGAAAAGAAAAACCTGTTGGTGCAGGCGAGGGCTGTGGTCTGGGCGAGAGCGGTGATCTCCTGCTGTCGAGGTCCTGCTGCTGCTCTGGATCCGACGAGAAGGTCCTGAGGTCTTCTTACCCACCACTTATGTACCCTCAGGGAGCACCCAGTCCCTCCCCCTGGGCGGGGACTCACACAATGGGTGATTAACTCTGGGAGCCAGGGGTTGTTGAGCTGTTGATGGCCCATTAGCAGCTCCACCCCCCTCAGGCTGGGTGTGAAGTGATAATGGCTCCCTGGGCAGCTGCTGCTAATGGCCCATTGTCCTTGGGGAATGAATAGAGGGGGTGGAATACACAGGTTTGATCACCACCACACAGGGTTAGCTGGTCCCTCCAGCTGAACTAGGACATTATCCACCCCTTATTCCACTCCATCTAGTCATTCCCAAATTAACCCCCTTTTTACCTATACATATATATACACATGTATACAATGAAACATTACAAACTCTTCTCGCTCAAAATTAGGTCCCCTTGTGGTACACAACGTGTTTCTCCATCTTTTTGCATTACCCACCAAGTGCAACCAGGTCCTTGAGCAAAGACAATCCCTCGGATGGGTTTGCCTTTGTTTGAGGTGGGACTCACCCAAACAGTCTTTCCTAACATACCTCTCATATGGACCACAGGGACTTTATCTCCATCTACAGTATTCAAGAGTTCTGATTGGGCAGGGCCAGCTCGATTGATGGAGCCCCGGGTGTTGACCAACCAGGTGGCCTTTGCCAAATGCAGCTCCCAGTGTTTGAAAGTTCCCCCACCCAACGCCTTCAAGGTTGTTTTCAGCAGTCCATTACATCGCTCAACTTTCCCGGCAGCTGGAGCATGGTAGGGGATATGATACACCCACTCAATGCCGTGCTCTCTGGCCCAGGTGTCTATGAGGCTGTTCTTGAAGTGGGTGCCGTTGTCAGACTCTATTCTTTCTGGTGTGCCGTGTCTCCACAGGACTTGTTTCTCAAGGCCCAGGATGGTATTCCGGGCAGTGGCGTGAGATACGGGGTATGTCTCTAGCCATCCAGTGGTTGCCTCTACCATGGTCAGCACGTAGCGCTTGCCTTGGCGTGTTTGGGGAAGTGTGATGTAGTCAACTTGCCAGGCTTCCCCATACCTGTATTTCAACCACCGTCCACCATACCATAGAGGCTTCACCCGCTTGGCCTGCTTGATGGCAGCACATGTGTCACAGTCATGGATAACCTGTGAGACACTGTCCATAGTTAGATCCACCCCTCGGTCACGAGCCCATCTGTATGTTGCATCTCTGCCTTGATGACCAGAAGCATCATGGGCCCATCGGGCTAGAAACAATTCACCTTTATGCTGCCAATCCAGATCCACCTGAGAGACTTCAATCCTGGCAGCTCGATCCACCTGCTCGTTGTTACGATGCTCCTCATTAGCCCGGCTCTTGGGTACATGAGCATCTACGTGACGGACCTTCACACTCAGCTTCTCTACCCGGGCAGCGATGTCCTGCCACATCTCAGCCGCCCAGATGGGTTTCCCTTTGCGCTGCCAGCCGGCCTTTCTCCAGCGCTCCAGCCATCCCCACAGAGCATTGGCCACCATCCACGAGTCAGTGTAAAGGTAGAGTCTTGGCCACTTCTCTCGTTCGGCGATATCCAAAGCCAGCTGAACAGCTTTCAGCTCTGCGACCTGACTTGATCCACCTTGTCCTTCAGTCGCTTCTGCAACTCGACGTGTAGGACTCCATACAGCTGCTTTCCATTTCCGGCTTGTCCCTACAATGCGGCAGGAGCCATCTGTGAAGAGAGCATATCGCTTCTCCTCTTCTGGTAGCTGGTTATATGGTGGGGCCTCCTCAGCTCGTGTCACCTGCTCCTCTTCTTCTTCAGAGGACAATCCGAAACTCTCACCTTCCGGCCAGTTGGTGATGATTTCCAGAATCCCAGGGCGATTAGGATTCCCTATCCGGGTTCGCTGTGTGATCAGAGCGATCCACTTACTCCATGTGGCATCAGTGGCGTGATGGGTAGAAGGAGCTTTTCCTTTGAACATCCAGCCCAACACTGGTAGTCGGGGTGCCAGGATGAGCTGTGCCTCAGTGCCAATCACTTCTGAGGCAGCTCGAACTCCTTCATACGCTGCCAGGATCTCTTTCTCAGTTGGGGTGTAGCTGGCCTCAGATCCTTTGTATCCCCGGCTCCAGAATCCCAGCGGTCGTCCTCGAGTCTCCCCAGGTACTTTCTGCCAGAGGCTCCAGGATGGGCCATTCTCCCCGGCTGCAGTGTAGAGCACATTCTTCACATCCTGTCCTGTCCTGACTGGCCCAAGGGCTACTGCATGGGTAATCTCCTGTTTAATCTGCTCAAAGGCTTGTTGTTGTTCAGGGCCCCACTGGAAATCATTTTTCTTCCGTGTCACAAGGTAGAGAGGGCTTACAATCTGACTGTACTCAGGGATATGCATCCTCCAAAAGCCCACGGCGCCTAGGAAAGCCTGAGTTTCCTTCTTGCTGGTCGGTGGGGACATAGCTGCTATTTTGTTGATCACCTCTGTTGGAATCTGACGACGCCCGTCTTGCCACTTCACTCCTAGGAACTGAATTTCCTGAGCAGGTCCCTTGACCTTACTTCGTTTAATGGCAAAACCAGCTCTTAGGAGAATCTGGATTATCTTCTTTCCTTTCTCATAAACCTCCCCTGCTGTGTTCCCCCATACAATGATGTCATCGATGTACTGTAGATGTTCTGGAGCCTCACCCTTTTCCAATGCAGTCTGGATCAGTCCATGGCAAATGGTGGGACTGTGTTTCCACCCCTGGGGCAGTCGATTCCAGGTGTACTGCACCCCCTTCCAGGTGAAAGCAAACTGCGGCCTGCACTCTGCTGCCAACGGAATGGAGAAAAAGGCATTGGCAATGTCGATGGTGGCATACCACTTGGCTGCCTTGGACTCCAGCTCATACTGAAGCTCCAGCATGTCCGGCACAGCGGCACTCAGGGGGGGTGTGACCTCATTGAGACCACGGTAATCCACCGTCAGCCTCCACTCTCCACTGGACTTTCGTACTGGCCATATGGGGCTATTAAAGGGTGAGTGAGTCTTGCTGACCACCCCTTGGCTCTCCAGCTCACGAATCATCTTGTGTATGGGGGTCACAGAGTCTCGGTCAGTGCGGTATTGCCGACGGTGCACTGTGGCTGTGGCCAGCGGTACCAATTGTTCTTCAACTTTCAGCAGTCCCACAGCAGAAGGGTCCTCTGAGAGGCCAGGCAAGGTGCTCAGCTGTCTGATTTCCTCTGTCTCCACAGCAGCTATGCCAAAGGCCCAACGCAGTCCCTTTGGGTCTTTGAAATATCCATTCCTCAGGTAGTCTATGCCAAGGATACATGGGGCTTCTGGACCAGTCACAATGGGGTGTCTATGCCATTCCTTGCCAGTCAAGCTGACTTCAGCTTCCAGTACAGTCAGCTGTTGGGATCCCCCTGTTACCCCAGAAATAGAGATGGATTCTGCCCCGACGTATCCTGATGGCATCAACGTGCATTGTGCGCCAGTGTCCACTAAAGCTTTGTATTTCTGTGGGTCTGATGAGCCAGGCCACCGAATCCACACAGTCCAATAAACCCGATTGTCCCTCTCCTCTACCTGGCTAGAGGCAGGGCCCCCCTAGTTCTGGTCATGGTATTCACTGCGCTCTCCCTGTGAATATGACCGGGAGGTTCCTTCAAGAGGATCGGGCATAACATCATCATTCCTATACTGTCTGGAGCCTTGCCCACGAGAGACCGGAGCAGCCTTCAACCTTGAAGAATTGCCTGTGTTAGTTGTGCCTCTTTGCAATTCACGTACCCGAGCTGCTAAGGAAGAGGTGGGTTTCCCATCCCACTTCCTCATATCTTCTCCATGCTCATGGAGGTAAAACCACAGATTGCCGCGTGGAGTGTACCCTTTCTCCTTAGCTGGGAGACGCCTGCTTCTGATGGCGGAGACTCTTGTTTGTTCTGGAGAGATATGGAAGAGTCCTTCCTTAATCTTCTCTTCCAGTTCAGCCAGTTTTGTTTCCACAGCTGAGACATGGGCTCGTAATGGAGCAGTGACAGTGTCTTCATAAATCCTGAGTTTGCTGACCAGTGCACCCACCTTGTCTTCTCCCTCTCTCCACTGCAATGTTGCAAGGTAGCGAGAATACATTTCTGGCCCAAGTCGTGCAAATTTTAACCACATCTGGGATGTGCACTGGACACCATCTGGACTTTTAGGGAATCTCTCATCCTCTGAAAAGATTATCTCCAGTACGGCTAATTCCCTTAAGCACCGGATACCTTGTTCCATCGTGTTCCACTGTCCTTGCTGTACGTGGAGGTCCTCCTTACAAAGATATCTCTCCCTCACGCTTGACAACAGTCGCCGCCAGAGGCTGAGAGTTTCCTGTCTCTTTCCAATGCCCTGATCAATGACAACATCTCGAGACAGGGATCCCAGCTGCCTTGCCTCACTCCCATCTAGAATTGTATCATTGGCTGCAGCATCCCAGATTCGAAGTAGCCAGGTCAAGATGGACTCATTTGCCTGTCGTGTGAACTCTCTCCGGAGCTCACGCAGCTCTCCCAGGGATAGGGACCGGGTGATTATTTCTGGCTCCATTTCTTCTGCTTGAGATGAAGGTCCTGACTCTTCCTCGTCATGCACTATACGAACTGATTTGGTCTTTGATTTTCTTTTCTGGACAGGGGCAACTGCTATCGGTTTCTGTTGTCCTTCTGGCTCCTCCATGGTTTGTGTGGACATGGTGCTGGTTGATTTGTTTCCCTTTCTCTCTGGCTCAGCTGTGGTTTGTGTGGGCATGGTGCTGGTTGATGTGTCTCTTCTCTCTGGCTCAGTCATGGTCTGGACGGACATGCTGCTGGTTGATGTACCTCTCTTCCTCTCTGGCTCAGTCATGGTCTGGGTGGACATGCCGCTGGTTGATGTATCTCTCTTCCTCTCTGGCTCAGCCGTGGTTTGGGTAGACATGGTGCCTGTGGATTTGCTCCTTTTCTCCTCCTCCTGATGATGCTGTACCACACCAAGCAGTGTGCGGTAGGCAGTGGCCAGGGCCCAGCAGGTTGCTGTGAGCTGCACATCTCTGGGACTACCAGAGCATCTTCCTTTCACATAGCTTAGCATTTTGGCAGGGTCCTGCAGTTGTTCTGGGGTGAATTTCCAGATCATTTGAGGAGAGAAAGTCTCCAAATACTGGCCCATATCTTCCCACTTCCCGTGCCACTCAACATCATCCGCTCCCAGGGCAGGCCTCCAGCAAGTCTCCTTAGAGAGCCCAGTTCTGACCCTAAACATGGTGTATACAGTACAGAGGAGACAAAGCAACACTAACAGCACTAACAGTAGGATTATACTGTCCCTAACATCAAAAGGAAGCTCAATATTTTCAATGATTGTTGTAGCAGAGGTGAAAAGGTGGAAGTAACCATCTCCGCCTGTTTTCCCCACAGTCTGGGTGCTATTTTTAATGAGACCCCAGAGGTAAGAACCGAATCCAGGACAGGCACACCAGACTGAATATACATTCACAATGAAATTCATTGCTTCTGATGTTATGACAACATAAACATAGTATATTAATAAAGCAATTTTGATCCTTCTCCCTGGTATTAAAGAGAGCATCAAAATAGGCACATGGTTCCCCATGTGTCGAAATATGAACAGGCCCAGATACACCATCCACATGAATACATCAAGCAACATGGTAGTCAGGGAGTTTCTGTATCCAAATACACAAAATGAAATTGTAATTCTGACTTCTCTCTCGTGGCCCCACGTTGGGCGCCAAAAGATGTGCTGGTTTGAAGGTGAACCAGCAGGGGAAATGAACTCACCACGAGAGAGATTATAAGTCAGAGCTAAAATTTAATAATAATATTACAATAACAACACTGATACACAAGGGAAATTGCTTTCAACTCACAATACCCCAGCAGTATAACCCAGTGTCCTGGGGCACAAACCCAAGGGGGTTTGTTTGCCCTTGTGCTGAGACCCCTGTGGTTCCCCCAAGTCCAGAGCAAAAGGAAAAGAAAAACCTGTTGGTGCAGGCGAGGGCTGTGGTCTGGGCGAGAGCGGTGATCTCCTGCTGTCGAGGTCCTGCTGCTGCTCTGGATCCGACGAGAAGGTCCTGAGGTCTTCTTACCCACCACTTATGTACCCTCAGGGAGCACCCAGTCCCTCCCCCTGGGCGGGGACTCACACAATGGGTGATTAACTCTGGGAGCCAGGGGTTGTTGAGCTGTTGATGGCCCATTAGCAGCTCCACCCCCCTCAGGCTGGGTGTGAAGTGATAATGGCTCCCTGGGCAGCTGCTGCTAATGGCCCATTGTCCTTGGGGAATGAATAGAGGGGGTGGAATACACAGGTTTGATCACCACCACACAGGGTTAGCTGGTCCCTCCAGCTGAACTAGGACAGAGGCAGAAAGCAATCTGCTTTTCAAATAACACAAATGTTTCTGTTAGAAGTAATGAAGACTGAAAGGCTGCTAACTTTGTGTTGTGCCATCCCATCTAGCATTTCAAGAATTTCCATGCATAAAGCACCACAAAATTATTAGAGAAGGCACTGTCATGAGAGGGAAGAGGAGGAAGAAAGTGTTGCATTTGCTAATGCACATGTGTAAAAAATAACCCTTACAGATGTGTGCGCACTGTCCCTCCTTCCTTCTACCTTTACAAGTGTTTATATTATTCCTTTCATTATAGAATTTCAGTTGGAGGAACTAAGATAATCTACATGAGTATTTCATAGATAGTTTGCCACAGTAAAAAGGAAGAGTGTCTTGCCATATAAACACCTTTATAAAAAGTTAATAGTTATAAAAGAACACTTCCTCCTTCATTTTGAGAATGTGCGTGTAACACATGTTGATATCCTACTAAAAATAAGCATCTCTTCCACTCTGGAACTGTATGTTGTTCTTCTTCAAGGGTGCATTTCCTACTCCACCCCTCAACTAATTTACTAAATTTACCTAGCTGCTTTCTCTAGTAAGCTGATTTAAACAAATACAATGAACACTGGAAATTAATTGAAGAAATCAAAATTATTTGTATGATTAGTAGGGCTTCATAATGTTTGGAAACTGTAGCCCTGTACCAGTTTCAGATTGTCTAATATTTACATCTTCATTTACAGTTAGTATTGTTTCCCCAAATCTGTGTGTGTCAAATAAGTTAGAAGTGTTGAGATGTATTAGCTACAATACAGGACAGCAGATTTTAAAATAAAAAGTGAGTTCAGTGATGATCCTTCTGTTGTATGATTTTCTTACATTTATTTTTTGTATATATCTTTTTCTGTATTTACCAAATATTTAAGGCTTTTTTTCTTTCTCTCTCTTCATATTGCCTATATGTTTTCACCCTACTAAAATGCAAACATATAGCATGTGTTTATTTTGTTTACCTGTCTAGGGGAAGACAAAGAGAAATAGGAAGAAGGAAAGTGACAAATTTATCTTTTCTTTTATCTCCTTTTTTCCATTCTTCCCACAGAAGCTCTGAAATGGGTGATTAACAATTATTGAGCAGAATTGAAAAGAATCTAAATGTAAGGTTCTGTCAATGTTTCAGCTTAGGAAGATAGTAAAGAGCAGGCAAAGTTCAGATGCCCTTCCCTGAAATAAGGAGACAATATTGATTGCATATTCCAACATATTCCAACCTAATTAACAGCACTGTTTTCCTGTATAAATGTTACATAGACTAGAAAAAAGATGGCAATGAAGTAGAGCTCCTTTTGGTATGCACTTAGTGTCTAGTTGGAAAGTGAGAACCACGTGCTTTGAATGACCACATTAGCATTTCTAGGTCCTCCATTTTTGGTAACTTCAGCTAAAATATTCAGATTTATTTTTAGACTAGAACTGCTCAGCCAGTCAATTAGTGTTTCTTAGCTGGAAGCCTTTACTAATAGGCTGAGGGGCAGTATGGATGGGCTTCCTACAGTCCCTGAATCTTCTCTGCAATTCTCTGACAGCCAATGGGCCTACTCTATAAATAGTTCCACAGTAATACTGATGTGTTCAGAAATTATGAAGGGCAAAAATACAAATCCCCTAAAAACCTATTTATGCTATACCCAAACTCAGCATTACCTTCACTTCAAGAACGTTTTATGTTTTAAAACACATAAATTTCAGTTTCAGAAAGGGCTAAAGGTAACAGAGCTCTGCATATTTCAAGTTTAACTTCAAATTACCAAAGGCATTTACTGGAGACTTTAAAATATATTGAGCAAGAATGAAAATACAAATTTGCCTTCTAAAATTCTTCATGTCTTGGTAATTCTTCACTACTGCTGAGAAGAGAAGATGATAGTTCACAGATTACTGAAAGGAGGATAAAATTGCATCTGAAGTGCTTTAAAATATGAGAACTAGATCTGCACACACAGTGAAAACAAAAGGCTTGCCTTCTTCAAGCCTGTGTCTATGCTCCACCTGTCAGGATTGACTAAGCAATCTTAAATGAAGTTAGTATATACTGATATACCATCAGAAAAACTCCCCTGGCTTCTGTGGAGAGCTTGATAACTCCTGAATAATAATAATTCTTGTTATCTAATTCTGGAATTGATAAAGCTATTTCCTTCTTAGTGAAAGGAAGAGAGCTCCAATAACGTAAGAAAACAAAGAGACCTCTTACATTTCCCTGACCCAGAAAACACATAGAAGGAAAGTTTATTTCAGTCCATCTTTCTTATTCAATAATTAAATTTTTCTTCATCTATTAGCTGTATTATGGTCTTTGAGGAGAGGGGAGTTCTCTATTTATGTTATTTGTAAACTTGTATGTTGTTATATAATTTGCTGCATGTTACCATCTCCCAACTGAAATTCAAGTCCTAAATTATTTTCTTATAGTTCCCTGTGAGCAAGTTCATTCCTTAGCATTAATCTTTACTTCTTCAGAAATTTGAGACTTTGGAGACCCTTCTTCAGTGTTCTTGCTACCAGAGTCTACAATCTCATGTAAATATTTGATTCATGGCTGCTTTGGACTGAATTGCGCACTCTATAAGTTTTTACTAATCTTCTTTTTAAAGAGATCATATTCCAGCTTCTGAAGAAAAGGTTTTATTTATTCTTTTAATCTCTAAGTTAAATCTCAGTTATACCAAAGTCAATGGTAAAGCACACATCAGTTTTACAGGTTCCATAATTTATCTTGACTTATTCACACCATCTAGACTATATGAAAAATAAGTATTGCTATCAACTTCTCTATCCTGCAAAATACTTCCTTTTCCCTTCTCTAAAATTTTCCTTTCCATGTATAATAATAGAAACAGAAAAGAGAAGATATATTCCTGCTAATAAGTAATTACTGTATTATTTTATTGTACTTTATGTTACAACTTTAAATCTTGTAAAATAAAAATTGCTGGGGTTTTTTTGTTTGGTTTTATTTATTTATGTTCGATTCAGGAGTGTGAATTTACATCCCAAAGTAAATACTTCCCATTGGACAAATTATACTTTTTTATTAATTACTTACTATCACACACCAAGGAATATATGAAAGATCATGTAACTGAATCAGTTTTTCGTCAAGTCTGATGACCATATTGAATATTCTACAATAGGCTGGTTAAGTATAGTAATAACTTAAATTTGGAAAAGCAGTTATCATTGCAATGATATTAACATTGGGATATTTTATATGATTTAGGGAACAGTGGTTTAACATGGTCAAGATTATTCTTGATTTAGACACCATGAACTAATACATGCTTACATTTATGCAGTGTTAATCAGTCCTCAGTGATTCAAGATGCATCAGAGTTAACTTTATTCTGTAGGATGTAACTATAATTTTTATTATTCCATTTATTTTTACTTAAAAATATAGATCCTGTCGTTTCTGGCCTATAGTACATTTACTGTGAATTTAAATGAACAGCAGTTCCCCATGGTTCTGGGAAATTACAGTTATTACCTAAAACTTTGTGCAGGGAAGCATCAGCTGTATTTCAGCTGTATATGTTGTAATAAGCATTTAAAGCCTAACCTATCTGCCAAGATGGAGCAAATCTTTAAATTCAAAGAACAAAAGCACATCTTTAAGATAGTGGTTGTTGAGCATAGGGTTTTTCATGAAGGGCCAGCCAAGTACTCTCTTTCCTGCTAAACATCAAGCTGGTAGGGGCTGATAATAGAGCCCAAACAGAGGGGTCATATTAGACCCCTCAGAAGCTCTGTTTTGGAAACAAATTTAATAGTTTTCAAGAGCCAGAAAAAGGCTGGGGAGAAAAGTCTTGGTACTACTCCATGTTTTTCTTCAGCAGAGACAGAGAGTAAAGAAGGTCATGCTGGGAAGCCTAAAGAAATACTTTTAAATGGCTGTATTGCAATCATTTGTATGGGAAGATCTGCCCTGCTTGAACAGGGCAGCAGAGGCTTAAGGAGAAATCAATGGATCAGGGAATGCCTGAAAGTGTCACACTTCTCAGTCCAGCAGATCAAGGAGGACCTGCTGGATGCATAATTCTATAGGGAACTAACTTTGGCAGGTATTTGAGTTGCTTGAAAGTCCAACAGAAAAGAGAAGCAGGTAGTAGAGTACACTTCTGTTGCATGTAGTGCAATATATAATGCATAGAAGTGATACTGTTTAAGATTTGTAATATCCAGGCATATCTTTGTTAGTATCGGTAGGTTCTAGGACTAAGTACTCTTCATGTAAAATGCCATGCTGATGTCTCCACTCATTAATCTGTAGTCATCAGAATCTCACGTGGTGTCCATTAAGGTGGCATGACATAACAAGTAGCTAGAGCTTAGGACATAAAGGATGTGTACCTGACTCAAAATACTGTTCAGAGCACAGGTTGAATATATTTTGTCAGTAGTTCCTGCAAAGAAGGCAGCTACCATAAGCAATAGATTTTACTTTCCTGAAGACCATTAAAATAGATCTCTGTCCTCTTCCTCACTGGAAAAAATTAGGTTTCCAATAAACATGCTGCTAAAATATAAATAAGTAAATGAATAAATTCTTGTCTGTTGGGAAGACAAAGAATCAGTATCAGAAAGCATATCTCAGCAGCTGCTGAACGAGAAGAATTTTTCAAAATTTAACTACTCTGTGTAAATATATCCTGCTCTGAACGGAGGTATTTCATGACATTTACATAAAGACTCATTTCTGGGGGGTGTAGACACCTTGACTGAGCTTTCCTGATCATAGTTTCTTGAGTGTGATGAAATAAATCTGATAGAGAATAGAAGTCTCTGTTTGCTAGTTTAACAGTAATAACTGTGACAAGCGAGAAGAGAGAAGCATGTTCTCAAGAATTATGATTATTAAAAAGTGAACACATCTCTATCTCTTACAGCAATATAAAATTTAAATGAATGTGTTCCTAAATATATGCCAGCAGTAGTAAACATAGCCAGTATTTCCCATATAATAAGCAAGGATGTTGAAATATCTTCTACAGTGCAGTTTTAGTTCAATTCTGGTTTCAAAAATTAGTAATTCAAAAGTCATTTTAAGTTCCTGGCTGCTACAAATAATATTCTATTATACAGGTAGGTTCAGAATTCATCTTTTATGCATTCCATAAGCTCAAGCAATTTTAGTACATAAGAGTTTGTTTCAATGGATCATAACCCAAATATTGACATAATCTTTTCCAGTTTCAGACATAAAAATGAAACAAATCTTCAGTTCTACATTTAAACACAAATTTAGATTTCACTATTAACCATCCTATGAATTAGAAATAAATTAAATAAGCTGATACAGGTTAGTAGTTAGATTACTGCTGAAGTTGGAAATACACATGGTCTATGTATAAATATGTAATATTTTGAAGAGACAACTAATATATTTAAGTCATGGCTATAAGAAAATTCCAGACTTTTTAATAATTTCACAAAATTAACAGAGCATTAAAGTGCTTTTTGAAGACTTCAATTCTTCAAAAAATGAGAAAAAAATAAATGAATGAAATGTATTGTGAAGAAAGTTAACTCTACCCCAGCTTGTACCAGCACACTCAGTCTAATGCAAGCAATGTATGTTTGTATGGCTTGGCTTCTCAAATGAAGATTTGGAAAGGGCTGTTCCCATGTGGGTGTGTCCTTCGAGCCTGCACAGTGGATTTTTTAGGTGAGGCACAGCATGCGTGGAACTGGCCCCACACTTTACTCCTAAGGTTCATCTGCCACGGCCAAGCGAGCTTGGATGGTGACAGTGAAGTCCTCAGGACTAGAACCTGCAGCCTCTAGTATTCCCAGGAGGTGTCCCATCCAAGTACTAACTGGGGCTGACCCTACTGAGCTTCTGAGGTCTGATGGGATCAGGTGTCAGGGTGCAAACAATAATCCAGACATTATAATTATCTTTTAAAAAAACTTGGAAATAATCTTATAATAATTAGACGTATTTGATGTTTAGTGATCCACATTATCTTCTTAATAATTACTGTTTACTGCAAAATTAATGTTGCAAATTGCCACCATGTTATTAAACTTTGAAATTAAAAAAAAACTCAAACAAAACAGAAACACACACAAAGCAACAAAAACAGCAAACAATCAGCTCACCAAAAAACAGTTGCTTGCAAAATGCAAACTTTTCTCTGAATAGCGTATCTGCTACAAGACTACTGGTTGTGGACCAATCTAGTAGTATTTTTAAACATTCTCCCCTGATTTATATGCTTAGAAAAGCAAAAGAATCAGAAATAATAGAGTCGTAGTCTTCTCAGATTTCGTATCTGCTGAGCCAATGCAAAAACTACCTAACAGCTGAAAATAAACACTTACATACTGTAAAGAGTGAAATAATGCTATTACATAAGAAGCAGTCCAAATATTATTTTAACCATAGATTCTTTTTTGTTGTTGGTTAATATTAATATTTCATTTTAAACTTAATGTGTGTGGAGGAGAAAAGGTGTAATTTTCATAATATCAGTTGAGAAAGACTACAGGGACCAAGGGTTTTAAATCATCCTGTCTTGTATCAGAAACAGTATGTCCAGCAGGACTAGGGAAATGTTCATTCCTCTGTACTCAGCACTGGTGAGGCCAAAACTCCAAATCCTTTTTTCACTTTTGGGCCCCTCACTCCAAGAAAGACATTGAGATGCTGAAACATATCCAGAGAAGGGCAATGGAGCTGTGAAGAGTTGGGAGCACAGGTCTTATAAGGAGCAGCTGAAGGGCCTAGGATTGTTTAGCCTGGAGAAAAGGAGGCTGAGGGTAGACCTTATCACTTTCCACAACTACGTGAACAGACGCAGTGAGGTGAGGGTCAGTCTCTTTTCCAAGGCAACAAGCGAGAAGATGAGAGCAAATGGCCTCAAACTGTGCCAGGGGAGGTTTAAATTGGATATTAGGGGGAAAAAATCATGGAAAGGGTTGTAAAGCATTGGAACAGACTGCCCAGGGGAGTCATGGAATCACCATTCCAGGAGATGTTAAAAAATGTTTGAGTATGGCACTTAAGGACGTGGTTTAAAGAAGAATATGGTAGTAGTGCTATTTTGATGACTGGACTTGATGATCTTAAAGGTCTTTCCCGCCCTCAACAATTCTATTTTTCTATGAACTACATAAGGTGTGATAGATATTGGAAAACGTCACATTGAATTGGGCATACTTTTCCTAATTTCACAAGCAGAATCCTCACCATACTGTCTTCTTTTCATTAGTATTGCAGACAGGGAATTTGAATTTGAGCTTCTTGGAAAACCTTATTCAGGAGCTTATTTTAATTACAACTCATAGTAGTTAGCTGTGCTTTGATTTGGCAATAGCGGAAGCTAATAAAAAAACCAGAAAATATTTTGTATTCTGTTGTATATGTGTGGTGTTGGGAATAGAGATCGAGGCATGTCTCAATTTCTTCCTCTCTGTGTCAGTTCTAATCATATAAGTTTAGATATTGAATGATATTCATGTAAAAGTCTCATCTTCATCTCCTCAGCTGTCATATTTAAAGTTCTTGATTAGCTCTTGAAATCATTGTGGAAACTGTATGGTCTTGTGTGTGAAATTCACTGATATCTTCCCATCCCTTTTGGGTCATAGCTCCACTGTTGTTGTCCAAACAGTAGTTTGGAAGACAGAAAAACACTTTTATCATCTCAAATTCTTTTTCAGATTCTATCTTTGTAAGGTGAGCTGGAGCCTCAGAATAATTTCTCTTCCACATTGTTAGTTACTTCAGGATTTTTAAACTGGCAAAGTACTCTTCAACTTCTAAACCACTTAAAAAAATATTTGGAAACTGAAAGCAATTAGAGAATTCATTTAGACAGGGGAATGATGATTGAGTTTAACCTTCAAAAACATTAAAGAATTTTGAATCCTGAAAAAAGCCAGCTAAAGAATAGAATGAAGCCAGAAATATATAATTAAAAACATATATATGGTCATATTAAAATTTCATAACTAATTACATTTTCCTGTAACATTCAAACATGAGCTATTCACTCTGTATGACATGGCCATGCCATTGCAACTGAGCATCACAGTAATAACTATTGAAAGGAGATAGATTTATAATGAAGCAATGGCTTTGGACTAGGGAACTTTGAATATTACTTTGAAATGCAAATTGTCACTATTAAAAAAATATCTTATTAAAATTTTTTGGCTAGTGTTGTCCAAGACAGTGTGATTCCACGGTAGGAAATCTGCTGCTGCTCTTCAGTAATGCTAAATTACCCACCTCAGCTCCTGGAGGTGTTACCCTGCTAATAACCACACTAATTGTGACCTGAGAATGTGACATGTCTAATCCTTGCCCAGTCCCAGCTGGGGTGATAAAAGTCATTTTCTGTCTGGGATAGTTGCAATAATTAATGCCAGAAGTAGAGTGTGAAACCTGACAATTTGTCACCACAAAATTAGCTATTTTGTGATGCTTTGCTTCTGTGAAATAATATCTCACTCCAAGAGCATGGAACTCAGCAAGACAGACTGAACTTTACAACTTGAGTCAGAATAGCACATGTGAGGTTAGAATCTGTCATTTTGATTATCTGCCCTGATCTGTATGCTTTGTCACAACATATTTATCCTTAGCCATCAACATGTTACACTTGAAAACTTCAAAATATTATCTTCTATTCATTACACTTTATTCACTAATATGCAAAGGAAGTATGGTATGTTGTCAGAATTACATCATAATCCCATGATTTCATATTTTTAAAGGAGAAGTTTGAGAATTTTGAAAATTCTGCTACTTCTCATGACTATGAAAATATTGCAAAAAGATGATGCATGAGAGGAAAACCATTTTCTTAAGTATATATTGCCCATTTTCAACATCTATAGACCTTAGAATTCTACACCTATAATGCCATAGTACAATATATTTTAAATAAAACACAAAAATAGCAAGTTAATATTGCTCGTCATGAAAATAATTGGGGAGGAATATTTTGAGCTTCTTCTTGTGTTTTTCTAATAGTTAAATTTATATTACTACAGTGTTAATTTTCACTAATGCTGCTTACCCTATTTCCTTAAATAAGCCCTTTATTAGCTTGATTAACTACAGTATATTTTATAGTGAGAAACTGTTACTGACAGTTCTGGTTAGGCAGTTTTATAGTCTGTAGCTATAGAAGTTTTGACATTTATGTCTCTATATAGAAGAGACATAACTTTAGGTTGAATTTAGTATCTGTTAATTTTGACATGATTAATAAACTAAACTTGAGTTGGAGGTTAGTTTTATTATTCTTTAAATAGTACCATGATCATTGTAACCCTCTAATTGGTCAACTAAGTTTAACTATACTATAAATATCCATCATCTTGAACACACATTCCTGGCTTTGTTTTAGTGAATTAAGGCCACAGAAGGTGAAGAATTAAAATTAATTGCAATGTTATTATTAGATGTTGAAGTCTTTGTTTCCTGGAAAAATAGTCTATTCAGGCTGAATGTGTTTGTCAGTTGTGCTGATTCAGCAAACACTAAAATTATACAAGTGTTTTGAATTGGAACATACCTTTGGAACAATTCTTGTATCAACATTTTTTCAGTTAAAGTAAGGAATATAAAATACATGTCTTTATTATGAGAACATTTTATTTTAGACTATCTTCCATTCAAGAAGGACATTGTGGTGTTAAGCCATATCCAGGAAAGATCAATAGGGCTGTGAAAGGGATGGAACATAAATCATATCAGGAGTGACTGAGGGAACTTGGAATGTTTAACCTGGAGAAAAGAAGGTTCAGGGGAGACATTATTGCTTTCTATAACTACCTGAAAGGAGGTTGTGGCAAGGTAGGGGTTGCCTCTTCTCCCAGGCAGCCAGTGATAGGATAAGGGGAAATAGCCTCAAGTTGCATCAAGGGACATTCAGGTCAGATATTAGGACAAGCTTCTTCTCTGAAAGGGTTGTTAAGCATTGAAACAGGCTTTCCAGGGAAGTAGTGGAGTTACCACCCCTTGAAGTGTTCCAAAAATAAGTACACTGGGTACTTCATGATGTAGTTAGTGAGCAGGGTGGTATTTAGTCAAAGGCTGGACAATGATCTTGGAAGTCTTTTCCAACCTTGATGACTCTAGGATTCTGACTGAGATGATTCTCAGCAGTGTGTGACTGAGGAATTAAATCTTGTTCTTATTTATATTCGTACTCTTCCTTTAAAATAAAATTAGTGACAATATAAGCATTATATTGATATAATTATTGCATGATGAAATTTCAGTACTCTCATGCATAAAATTTATAATTTCATCCATTTTTATTTTATAAACTTTATGGTTACCATGATAAGTGAACACAAATCTAAATTCCAACATAATGAAGTTCAAATCCAAGAAGCTAAGAGATCATACAGCATTGCTGTTCTGAAAAACGGTGGAGTTTCTCAAAGGTTTCCAGGCTTCTGCTAGTACATATAGTGTAAAGTGCCAGATTTACTGGAGAATAATAGAAGAACAAAAATTTCTGTAACGACAGAACAATAAGAAATTACATGTATAGGTAATCCTTAGCTAAATGCAAACATGAAATTATATATGAATTCTATAGTATTTAGAATTAGAGTAATAACATAATGGAGGAATGCTCCATTCCTGAGAGCCTAAACAGTGAGTTTACCAGTCAAGACAGCCTGTAAAAAAATATGAACAGTTGAAGAAAAGCAGATAGGACATACCATGTCAACTGATGAAGATGTGGATTGTGGAAGATGAAATATTTAACTTCTGAAATTTGTTCAGTATAACAGTATCCATTGTGACTAAAAAGAATTTTTTAAGTTCTGAAAAATTATGTCTAGCTGAAATTAACTACATGATCAAACACATATTCTTCTATCTCTAGTTTTTATGGTAATGAAAATACAGTGTATTGTCTGTAAATTTTGAATAGGAAACTTACAAGTTAGGAAGATTTGAGTACATCATGCTTCTTTTCAGATATACAAGAAAGTATCATCTACATTGATATTCCAGAAGGCACTACCAGATTAGATAACTTGCATATTTCCACATATATTTAGGATTTGGGCCGCTATTTTTATTTATTTTTTATTCTACTAATGGAAATTATGTTGAGAATAAGCAAGGTAGCTAATACTAAAAAAATACTGACTATATTGGAACTTAAAAAGTACAGAAAGCAATTTTGGAAGTATGGTTTCTGTTCCTTCAGAGATTACCTGTTTATCTTGAAAAAAAATCATAGAAGCAGCTTACCTTGAAGGAATAAGTCACGCATACTTACTTACACTGAATGCAAGTAAATTGGTCATAATATATTCTAGTTGAAACACAATGGATGGACAAGACAGGAATTGTAACTTTAGACCATATTATGGGAATCTCCACTTTTGTTATAATTGAGTTAAAATAACTTACCTGATGAATTAAAGTGGAATTCTTTAAGATTAGTAGATATTTCTTCATAGAGATTGGGTGCACAAAAATGTTGGTTTCAATTAATATTTTTTGCAAGTGATTGCCTCTCGATTTATCCCTGTAGTAAAACTAATTCAACCCTTAACACCTTGTTGGTGCTGAAGAACAGCTGCCAGCAGTGAGAAGCTTTATGGGCTTAAGCAGCAGGCCTTGGAGAACCGGGGTTGAAAGAAATCCTATCACTTAAGAATCCAGTCCCCTCATAAACCCTGTTGATATTCCACCATGAAGATTAGCATGTCTCTGGCTCTAAGATAAAAATGGACTTTGTGATAATGTTATCAAACCATGTTGAAATCCTTTGTTCTCTTCCCCCCATGTAAATCCCTGTTATAGATTGTGCAACCGAGCAGAAACTTGTCTAATTCCCTAGTTTAACATAAGCCTTGCCATAATTGACATAACCTGTTCTCTTCATTAACATGTCCTGCCCCCAAGACCCTTAAATTGTGTAGCATGTGTTCAACAAATTATTCTAGTTACTAACCCCTAAGTGGGATTGATTAGTTATTAGCCCTTTACAACCCATAACTTCAAAATAAGACTTGTATTTATGTCGTTGGTTCCCCCCCCCCCCCCCCCAATGATCAGATTATTTGTTAATTTTACAGTATAATCTCTTGGACATGCATAGGATTTTCTAAGAAGCTGTGGAACATTTATCAGAGACTCTCACCTGCGTTTCAGCAAAACAAATTTCATTGATTAAAAGAGACTGACAGGTGCAACTTCATGTTAAGTGTAGAAGATATTTCCTCTTGATAATGACACAGGCCTCTTTACTTGTCTTTGATAACCTATTGCTGTGCTTGTAGGTAGAGTTTGGCTTTTGACATTGGCTGACAAATACCAACTGAAAGACACAATGCTACAAAACCACTGATACTAAATATGTAAGATTAAACACCTTTTTTATCCCCTGTTATTTTCTTTCTTTTTTTTTTTCTTTTCTAGGGGGAGGGGGTAGTTCTTGCTATTTACAAAAAAACCAAAACTGAAACCGAAACAACCAACCAACCAAAAAAAAAACAAACAACAAAAAACAGCAGCAAAGTAAATGAATTTAAAAAGTAGAAATGAACTTTTAAGATCAAAGGTTAAAGAAGCTACACTTGAACTTCTCTGAATCCTCAGCCTGAATATTGTAGTTTCCCTTAAGCATTACTAAGTGACTGTTGAAATTCTGCATTGCTTTTATTTGCTTGTTCTGAATTCCAAAATTACTTCTTTCTGTAACTTATTCAAGATTTTTAAAGATTCTGTTCCTTCGATTACAACAGCATTAAAAGAATCTCATTCAAACATTCTCAACTCATGAAAATAAACTAAAGAATCACCCACATTTTAGTTGGTGATTGCTGTTTATTGCAATATTTATATTTGTTATATGGTCATTAATAACTTAACACAGCTGGCTGATCAAAGAGTAGATACACATGTAGGTCAAGATCTTCAAAGTGACTCAGATATGCTGTAGGGTTGTTTTGTTGTTTTGTTTGATTTGGTTTGGTTTTTTAAAATTCGTCTTCTACATGGTGACCTTAAATGGGTTGAACTTTTTTGATAAGAAAATCGGAGCTGCTGTTATCTGAAAATAAGCTTATCTAAGTGTTCCAAGTTTTTAATTTAAATGTTTAGTTATATTCTGTTCTTTCCACATTTGTCGCCTCTATCATCTTTTTTATTTTATTTTGTTTTACTAGGCCCTTTGTCATGCTGTCTTTCCACCTATTCCATTTTCTTCCTTGCTGATCATTCATTCTTTAACCTTGTTGATCTTGTGTTGTTAAAATTATTTGATAATCTTTCATGATCTTTTCTTTAATACTGGATCCTGCTAACTTCAAACACTTCTTTCATTATTGATCTGTTTTATTTTCTTTTCATGTTAAACTTCAGTATTGCTTTAGCATAATTTTTATTCTGATGAAGAAATAGAATCAAAGTATCTGACAATACCTGAGATATTAAACTAACCAGAAAGTTGGTCTTTGTATCAATTGTGAGTGACTCATGTATTTAAAAATGTAATTTCCTTTCTGAGTTTTACATGCCTGTCTGCAGAACAAAGATGAAGCAGGACTGAAGGTCTACCAGTGGAATACCTAAGAAAAAGTAAATGCTGCCTGATAATTTAAAGTTTTATGAGTTCTTTAAACTGTGAAGTGTGGAACTCCTGTTTTATATCATCACTAAAAATATAAAACATTGCCTCATTAAGAATGATAAAGATGATTATGGAATGTTTTCCTGAAAAAGAATTGATGGCAAGGAACCATGTGACAAAGCTGAGATTTCAAGGCATTTAAACATCCCTATCCAATAAATAGTCATTTTTTGATTTCAAGCCTATCAAGCGTTCTCATGAAACTTCATGATTTCTATAAAAAATGGGTTGCCATGACATAGGAAAAAATAAAAAATAAAGAAAGCAAGCATACAGAAACACAAATCCTTTGTACTTTGCAGAATGCTCATTTATTTTTGAGAAGCAAATAGGTTGTCCTCATAGCTTAAGGAATATATCTCATTTGGAATCTTGTGCTTTAGTAATGGAAAACAATATATTGCAGGGATGGGAACTCATGTTCCAAACTGACCTGTATGCAGTGTAACCTAATGTATGATAAAGTCTTTCTGTTCAGTAAGTTCTATGTGGAATTTTTATTGTAGCTCAACAGGTTAGTGACATGACTTCCTTAAACGTCCAGCTTTCAAAGGAACAGAAACTTGGCTAGAAAATTTCCTCTTAGCCTCCAGTTGCTGGCTGAACTGAAGTTGCTTGCAGTTAAATTTCAGGATCTGCTTCTCAGTTTGCAACTTACCTTTTGAAATGCATACTTTCCCCTTAGACGTGTTATGTTCATATGTCCTGCTTCTGGCCTTGTGTCATCCTCATCTTTCCTCCTGTATATGATTGAATATTTGAGTTTCACTTGTGGATTTTTTGTGATTTTGTTCACATTTAGGACATTCGTGACCTTAAATGTTATTGCGATGTTCAGAGCACAAAGTAAATCCTTCTGACTGAAGACACTTGGATGGGTAGGAAGGAGTGCAAAGGTTTCAATAAATAGGATGTACTTTTCCATCTCATACTCTTGTTGCCACCTTTCATTAGTATCTATGATTGAGTGGATTTCATGATTTATAAATAGCTAAAGGGAAAATTTGAAAGGAGCATATTCATGGCAGAATAAGAGATCACCATAAAGAGGTGTCTTAGAATTTCACATTAAAAAATTTACTGCACCTGGATGGAATGAAGTTAGCTTTCTTTATACCCGCATTTATAGTGTTATGCTTTACATTTGTGACTAAAGCAATGTCAATAATGCATCTACATTTTCATTATTTCTGAACAGTGTTTGCAAAACATCAAGTATTTTCTCTTTCCATTCTGCACTACGCCTTTGTATGAGTTTTGTCTGGGGTTGAATGAATTTTCTTCATAGAAGTCATACTGTTCTTTGTTTGGTTTAGTGACCAAAATAGTGCTGATAATACTTTGATGTTTTACTTATTGCTGAACAGAACAGTGCTTGTAAAACATCAAGGTATTTTCTGCTTTTCTGACTGCCCTCCCAGAAAGTAGTTTGGGGGTGAGAAAGAATTTGGTGTGGGGACAGTTGTGACAGTTGATCCCAACTGAGCAAAGCAACATTCCATACTATGTGACATCCTGGTCAGAAATAAAAGCTGGGAGAAGAAGCAGTAAGAGGGGGACATTTAAGGCTATGGTGTTTGTCTTTCCAAGTAACCATTACACATGATGAATCCTGACTTTCCTAGATAGGCAGAACATCTCTCTGCCCATGGAAAGTAGCAAATGAATTCCTTGCTTTGCTTTGCTAACATGCACTACTTTTGCTATACCTATTACACTACATTAATCTCAACACACAAGTTTTCTCACTTTTACCCTTCTGATTTGCTTCTCCATCTCACTTGAGGGAGGTCAGCAGGCAATTGTGTGTGGCTGAGCTGCCTTCTGGGGTTAACTTAGCCCACCGACCTTCCCCACAGTAAAAAGGCTAGGGGTGGGTAAGAGGCTGGGATGGAATGCAGTCAGGACAACAGACCCAAACTGACCAAAGGAAAATTCCATATGACACAACATTAAAATCTCAGGGAAAGGAGGAGGGAGAGAGGACCTTTGTCGTTATGGAATTCATGTTTCCAAACAACCATTACGTTTGCTGAGGCCTTGCTTTCTGGGTAGGATTAAGCATCTGCCTGCTGATGAGAAGTGGTGAATTAATTCCTCTTTCTGCTTTGCTCCTATGAGCAGCTTTTTCTTTCCCTATTAAACTTGACCCATGGGTCTTTTTGCCTTCCTTCTATTTTCCTCTGTCCCATAGTTGAGAAGAAATGAGTAAACAGCTGTATAGGTCTTGGGTGTTGGCCAGGTGGGACCATCAAAAATACAGAACACAAATAGGAGTGTAAACTTTCTCTTTTGAAAATTCTTTCCTTCCAACTCTCACAGAGTAAACCACAAATAAACTTTGTGCTCTATTCTCCACTTGTATTGTTTGTTGCATATTTACAGCTACAGATATGTTATATTCCTTTGTTATTCTTTCTACATGTTGTAAATAGAGGCTGCTTCATTAAATCCCTCTTTTTCTCAGGAGATTTACATCAAATCAGAGTATACAAAGAATATTGTGAAACAGTTCAGGAACATTTTATGTATTCATAACCAAACAGGAGGAAGGCCTGACTGTAAAAGGGAAAAGAACATTGATTTCTAGAATATTTTTTCTCCATAAAACAAAGTGTATACATAGAATTATTGGACAATTATTCATGCTTAAAATTTTCATACATTACTACTCATGTTTCAGCTGCAAGTGACCTAAAAGAGTAAAAAGGAATGGTCTATTTTATCAATTTTTTATAGAGTTTGAGAGAAATACTCTGAAGTTAGCTTAAAATCTCTATTTTTATTTAGATAAACCATAGGCATAAATATTTCCACATCCGCTTTTCAGATGTAAGACTGATGAAAAGTTGATCTTTCATCTGAAATTGATGCCTAAAAGGGCACAGAATCAAAGAACTGCTTAAACACAATTGTCTTTAAGCAGCAAATGTATTTATTTTCCAATGTTGTGGGACTAGCCTGTTTGCACCAGACAACCAGCTCCAAAGTTTCAATGAAAAGCAGGGTAATTTATACACTCCTCATGCAAAGTTACATTTCAACATGCATATTCATACAATTTTGACATCTAATCATCATATCATAATAGGTGGAGTCTGAGGTGGAGTCTTCCTGAAACTTCTTTTAGCATGATTTTTAGGGGGTCACTCCAGCCGTCTGCCTCACTTTTGGGGTCTTTTGCTCCTCTTCCTTGCTTTGAACTTTTCAACTTTCTTTGTTAACCTGGCTCAGGTGCTGATGCTTGTAAAACTTCTTAACTCATGCCTCTCTATCTTCTTTGAATGCCCACTGCATCTTAATTTATGATTACTGGGGTGCTTGGAATACATTCTTAATATTATCTATTTAGTCAGTAGGACAGAACAAGCTATGAAGGTTTACACAGTACTTTGCAGAACAAGGAACCAACACTATCCCAGTTAATTAAGGCCTTGTTCTTGTTTCAAAATCACCAATTTTCCTGTCTGCCTACTCTTTTCTCTCAGATGATGAGAGTTAATTAAAAATAATTATTTCTTTGTACTCACTTTTATTACACTACTAAAGTGTAGATATGCTGGTTTGAGTGAACTAAGCTCCTTTTAATAGTACAAAAATAATTCTGTTTTCTTTGGGGAAAAATGTAATAACATTAAAGCAGAAAGAATTTTTTTTCATTTACCTTTATTTTTTACATAACCTAATTAATACTATTTTCTCTTTTTTTTTCTTTTTTCCTTCATTCTCATTTTGTTATGTTTCTTAAAATCTGTATTCTGACTATTGAAGAAATATCTGCTTATAGTTTTGTGATTCAGTGGGCTATTGAAATTCTTAGACATTGCTATTCAAGTCAAAATTTCAAAAATTGTTCATGACTTTGAAGAGAACTTGGTTTAAAAAATTGGATGAGCACTGTTAACCTGTCTGATATCTCAAAAGGGATGTAAAAAAAAGCTTTTACTCACATTTCTCCAGATGGTGGTCCTTACATATTATCTGTATATATCTTCTCTCTGTCTCTCACTCTTTCATATTTTAACTGTGAAAATGGTCTAATATCCCTCTATTTTTAGAATGCTTCATATTTAGGATAGTTATCCCTTTGTCCATTTACTCCACCAGAAAAATTGCCACTCTTCATATGGTCTGCCACAAATGCAAACAGTAGATTTGTACCAGCTACATAGTCATGAGAGACACCGTATTATGTGAAAATGGATTTTCTTTTTTTTACTCAACAGTTTATTGATCTTCAAGAACAACCAATTTGTGCCAGCTGTCATCTTTTCATGTTAAAATTATTAGTTTTCACCCTACCTTGGGAACTTCTTTTTGGGTTGTCAAAATTTGTCTGCCACCTCCTGTGATTATCTCAAATCTAATTTTGGTGAGGAGACAGTCTGGAATCCCATAATCCACTCTACTTTAACACATTAACATACAATGAGTATAGAAGATATTTAGTTTTCATTACATAAAGAAATTATCCCCTGCTGAGAACAGAGAGGTTAGAGACATGTGAAAGCTGTCCCTGCTACGATACAATGTTTTTGATGTAGTGACTCACTATTGTATGCAAGTTAAACTGTTTTAAAAAGACCAGAAAATGGCAAATGGGATTACTTACAGCCTAATTCATCAGCACAGTCCTTTCACTTACCAAATTTGTTAATGTTAACCCTAATGGTGCAATCAATATGAAGAGAAATGCCTCATGCAACACTTAACAGTTTTTTTGCCAAATCAGCAATCTCAGCCTGATATTGGCTAGGCAGAAATAGAGGGTGTAGCACAATAATCACAAGACTATTTAAAAGGGCTGCCAGCAAATCCATTGTGTCTGAAATTAGACATCTCTGAATATCCATTTTAAAATAAGCTTTAAGAACTAAAGTTCTGGTTACAGCAAATTCTTACCATGTTTAACTGCTTGAAGAAGTATTTTTTTAACCACTGTTCACAAAGCAAGTGATAATCCAGACACTGTGAAAAGTAATTCTGTAAAGAAACCCTGCATCAAGAGAGTTAATACTGTTTCCACACAAGGCTTTTTACAATGGTAATGAGACCAGTAATTCATTTGTCTAAGAATAAAAATGACTAGTCTAATCAGTGTCTAGACTGTAGTAGTCAAAAGAACTCCTAGGACTAGAAATTTGCTTTGCTAAGTTTTCTTCAGTACAGAAAAATCTATTTTATCTAACTCTTCTTGTCAGGATTTTCTGAGGTTCAAAGAACATAAAGTAAAATCTCAGACTTCATTTTTGGCAAGAACAAGCCCACTCTGTTGAACTTTGCCTTCTCTTGTGCAAATTAATATAATGTATTTGTCTCTTTATTGCTTTCAGAGAAAAAATGCATTGTGTCAAGCTTCAGTTATATGTTAGCCATTCATCCTTTAGACCACATTCTGAATAGTGACAGTTGCTTGTATGATATCCTTTAGGCAGAATTTCTTAAAAATTATTTAATAAGATCACAAAAATTTGCAAATTACATTTAGCTTACCAGAGAAAATAGAAACACGTAACTACATATTTTTGTGGCTTGGATATAATTGGGTCTATATTGTTCTTATGTTGACTCTTCCCTGAAGTCTAATATTTCATGGGAATAAATGTTCAATCATATTTTTTTTAAGGTCAAATCAACTGTCTGGACAGCAATCATTCCTAGGTTGTCTTTCTTCCTTGTATCCAGTGATTAGAGATAGCAATTACATTAAAAAAGAGATCTCATCTCATAAATACACTTTTATTTAGAATCTTTCTTCAGTGAAGTTACTTCTGTTGCCTTCCCCCCCCCCTTTCAATTTTTTTTGTGTGACTTTCCTGTATCTTTGTGCCTGGTACCTTGATCTATGGTCTGTCTCACTTTAGAGTATGACATTCTTTTCTATGCTGTCAGACAACCTGTAGATTTTTCCATTAAAGTATTTCTTTTCCCTTTAGTTTTTCAGACTCTTGAAATTGACAGTACTTTTTTTAATAAATATTTTATATTTATATCTCTTAAATGATATCAATTAAAATGTATATAGATATTAAATTTGTATCTATTAAAAAAATCAACTTCAGAACAAACAAAAAGCCCAAAATCCCAACAATGCCTCAAACCTTTACTAATATATAAAGTGAATCATACTTTAGTAGCAAAAAAAGATGGAGAATGTGAAGGGAAACAACTTACAGGTGAGATAAAGATATGTCAAATTACTCAAGTCCACAGAAGTTGCTTCCTGTTGTTTGCATGCTGCTCATGATACCTGGTCATTCCTCAATGATTCCTGAATCTCACTGTGATCCTGGCCTTGTTTGTTGCCGAGAACCTTCTCCATCATTTGGTAACTTCAGTTATTTTACCTACAGCCAGTCTCCTCTAGCTCAGTAAATTATTTCCCTGACTATTCCTAGAACTCCCACATCTAATGAGTAATTAGTAAAATTTTTAAGATTCTCCACTACGCAAACAGGAAACTAAGTTTCCTTCCTTCCTTCCTTCCTTCCTTCCTTCCTTCCTTCCTTCCTTCCTTCCTTCCTTCCTTCCTTCCTTCCTTCCTTCCTTCCTTCCTTCCTTCCTTCCTTCCTTCCTTCCTTCCTTCCTTCCTTCCTTCCTTCCTTCCTTCCTTCCTTCCTTCCTTCCTTCCTTCCTTCCTTCCTTCCTTCCTTCCTTCCTTCCTTCCTTCCTTCCTTCCTTCCTTCCTTCCTTCCTTCCTTCCTTCCTTCCTTCCTTCCTTCCTTCCTTCCTTCCTTCCTTCCTTCCTTCCTTCCTTCCTTCCTTCCTCTCTCTCTTTCTCTCTTTCTTCCTCTCTTTCTTCCTCCCATCTGTAAGAAAATGATGGCAATCAACTTAGGTTGCTAGCTATTTAGTTTTTCTACCTCAGCATACCCTGGTGAGTTCTTTGCTTCCATTCTCCTTCTTGCTTCAACTAAACATGTCTCAATACTTTTTAGGGGATTTTTTTTTTCAGATGTCAGGCTATAGAATATAGCACATTAGCTACGGTGCAACCCTTTGCATTTGCAGCTGAACTCAACCAGAAGATTTGGAATAAGCATAGATATCTGTGCAAAAGAGGAAGGTTACAAAGAAACAAATGCATATGTGCATAGAGACCTTGCATATGTATTTTAAACTTCTATTCTTGCATCTCAGATCCAGAGTGTAAACTCAGGGTGCAAAGTGACATTTATTTAAACATGCCTTTCATTATCTCTTATTTTTGAAAGACAAGAGAAAGTTTCTGATTTTTATTTATGCTGACTTCTTATCTCTTTGTGTTATTTTTCCTTTTTCCTTTCTCCTTTCTTGTTATTAGCTAATATATAGTAATTCTTTTTACTGCCAATCCTAAAATCACCTTCCTGGATGTTTTTATGCATCCTTGTTGCATTCTACACCTCATAAATCGGAACAACTTTTTAAAAAATTGTATCAAAAATAAAACTGGTAATAAAGAAGAGCAAGACTGTTTTCCGTAATATAGAAATAGTTGCCCTTTTAATATCAGTGTTTCACATGAAAATCATGTAATTTATATTACCTCCTCCTTCAGGTGTTCTTGCTTAAATAAAACAGGCTATTAATAAAACAATGTAAACTCTTAATTTATTGTTAACACTGACGATAATTATAAGTCCTGTTTCTAATTTTAGACATCCCAATAAGTGCAATTCAGTGACAGTAGATGTTTTTAAAAATGGGTAAATGGCCAGCCTTTCTGAAAGCTTGGTAAATATTAACTTACAAACTTCTAGCAGCCCATACCGTTCTGTTCCGTGCCAGAAAATGATTTGACAGACTAAGGTAGGATTATCTATTTAATGCACTAGATAAATTTGGATCCAGAAACAAATTTTGTAAATGGATTAAATGGTTACACTCAGAAGCACGGCTTACTGGGCTAAATATCAGGACTGAAATCCCCACAATCCTTAAACAACAGCTCTGAATCTTTCTCACTCTCCTTTTTCTTCCTTCAAAAGGATGGGTAATTCACAGTTATTTCAGGCTAGATTTTGGTAATCGCTCTCCAGCTGAGACCTTTGTCTGCACAGAATTCAAGGTTAGTGACAATAAGTGATCACTGTGATTCTCTCAATTCCTTTCCTTTTCTCTTCCTTTCCTCTTCCTTTCCCTCCTGCCCCCACTCACCCCAAGTTTTCACAGTGGCTTCTGCCACTGTTTTGCTAGGAGGAAGTCTTCATTAGCCAAAGCTGTGGCATTTTAAATAGTTATTTAGATGATTTTAGAAGGTACCTCTGGAGATCAAGTATCTAAAATGGAATTCTGATTTAATTTTTTTGAAAGCCATCTGTTAGACAATGCAACACACTTCCTCATCTTTACTCTAAATTGCACTTTCTCATTTATGAGATTTTTGAGCATCAACTTGCATATCTGACAAAAAAAAATTCTCATGTGATTTTCCTTCACTTAAATTAGAACCTTAAAAGCTTAATACAAGGTAAATAGCAATATTAAGATACTAGTAAGCTTAGCTCTAAATACTATGGAAATGTCAGAGAATATTAAAGCTGTAATACTTTCCTGCTGTTTGGTTTTTACAGTTAAGAAGTTCTAAACTGGAAGAATTTAGGGTAGCTGTAAATCTTTGTGCAATGAAATTCTTATTGGGATTATCTTTGTATTTGTTAATCCATTTAAATCTTAAAAAATGCTGAAGAGACATATTTCTTCAAAAGTAGGGAATAAAGAATCTCTAGAAATGCAGAAAATATTTTTAAATTAAAGATAAACAGAAAATACTTTATCTATTGCCCAAGAGATTAAAATAATATTGCAATTGTTCAGTATTTCAGAAAAGAAAAAAGATACTTCCACCAAAGGAGTGGTTAGCATATTCAATCTTCCAATCCCATGTAAAAGAACGTAATATTGAAGTATTGAAAGACAAAAACAAAGGAAAATTGCAAAGAAAAATGTCTAGCATTCATGGTTATTTAGCCTGACAATGCAAAAGTGTCCATTCAATAATTTGTCTGTACTAATTCTAAAATGTAGCCCTTGCAAAATGAGGATTTTTTAGCAGATTTTTTCCTCAAATATTTATTTGCTGGCTCCACAGATAGCAGGACAGAAGAGTATCATTCATGAAAAATGATGCAGCCGAAAAATCCCTGTAGACACTTTTAGCTGGTTTTGCCTACTTTGGTAGACTAGGGAAAGGAGCAGTCAAGAAAACCTTGTAGCTGTAAAATAATGCCATATTCTAACTAGAATATTTTTACCATCAGGTTCAGGTTATTTTATATCTCATAATTTCTCGTACAAACAGTTGTCAATTCTTTTACAAGCAACCTTAAATCAAAAGCAGGCCAGCACTACACATGCCTCAGTTGTCAGCAGTAAAGTTTTGAAAGAAGTGATAGCACATGATACATGCTGCTAACAACAGGGACATGGTTTGGTAACAGAAAGTGAAACTTGGGAAACACAAGATGAAATTTCTCAAAAGTGTTAAAATCAAACCCTGCAATATTTGAACGACTAAATCGAACTTTTGCGGTGAAAAAATTATGTACTATGGCTGAATATAGATGCGAATGAAACATTAAAAAACAATTAAATGAAGATTAAATGATAAATAACATATAATTAATCATCTTTGTGATTCTTCAAAGTTATTATGTTCACTTATAAGTTACTCTTTGATGTCAAAATACTATTTTTCCTGAAAAATGCTCACAAATCAAAGAATTACAGATGACATGAAACAACAATAGCAAGGAGTAATGTTTTTGAATTTCATCTAAAGCTAAAATGGATTTATGGCATGTTGCTGTTTTTTTCTTGTCTCAACATAATTGGCTGGTAACAGGTATCACTGTGGTATTATGGACTGTCCATATCATCCCAAGACCAACATCCTGTATTTTGCGAGGTCATGCATTATTATTCTTGTTTAAGCAATTTTTGAAAAATCAACTGGAAGTCTTGATAAAATAACAGCTGGTAGTTGCCAAGTGCATAAATTCTCTTCAATCACACTTTTAATGGTACAAGATGTTTGAAAATTGTCTTAATCACAAATAGAAGGGTGCTTGCTCTTGGTACCTAATATTTTGCTCTGACCTGAATTCTGAAATTGTTTCTAAGGGCTCTCCGTAGTCAGCAGAGAAGCACCTTTAAGGAACCTTGGAAGCAATTATTCTCTGAGTATCAACACTCACTGGTTTCAATTGCTTTTTCTTGAATGAGACTGACAGTCAGATAAACTTACCTCTTTGAAAAATACTAAAAACATTTTTTATTTTGTTTACCATATACTGTAGATGCTAGTTTTTCATGGGCTTTTAAGGAAAAAAAATAACCTCTCTATCTGTGACCTTAAACAGCACTGGAAACAATAAGCAGAAGAATATTTAACTCATTCTCTATTCTCAAAATAGAGTGAGTTATAGAAATGACAATATTTTCCTAGGCATTATGGGATAGGAAAAAACAGTACAATTGAGGTTGAGACCTGTTTATAGGCTATAGATTTGTCATTGAAATAAGTTATAATGATGAAAACTAGATGGGTGTGAGTATCTTTACACACTCCTTGCTACCATTTATTCTGATTTCGGTTTCATCTGCAACACTGAATCTGTTATGCTCTGTTCTCCTACTCTTATCAACCTTTCAACAGTTACATTAGTTTCATTTCATCCTTGTACTCATCACATGCAATTCCTAACAGCCAATGAAAAAAGTTTGATAAAATGATTATTAAAAGTAGTTGTCACTTACATATCCACAGCAAAAATAATGGTATGATTTAATCATAGCAGTTGATTAATTGTACTTCTCACTGTTACCGCTGTCAGTGACCAATCCATTTTCGCTCAATAATTTTTGAGATTAATCCATCTTTCTGCAGAATAATTGGTGTTTCTCTAAAAGAGATCTTAAGTCGAATGTTGTCTTCTATGAGCTGGCTGTGAAGCAGTGCCTGGGTCCAAAATTTAATTCAGCTTTCCATGCTTTTGAACCAACTTGAAAGTCTTCTCCAGAGGAGATTGGTTTCCTTCCAAACCAGGTATGTATTGCCACTCCAGACCTTTTTCTTCTTAGGCAGACAGGAATGCTGCACTGTCAAAGCCCTGACCTTGCAGGGTGATGGATCCTTCCACTTCCCCAACTCTTCCAAGGTTTCTTGCAGACATTGTTTTTTGAGCAATTGGCTTTTGCCAGACCCACTTATTTTGGTAAGATATTGATCCTAATATTGCAGCCCTCTATATTTTGGCTTCCAGTGCAGTGCTCTGCAACCCCATCACAATGCAGTTTTATATGTTTCTTTGAAGAATCAACAGATTTTTGAACCCAGATAATGATCTTACTAAGTGCTTCAGATCTTCTTTATGTTGATAGAATAATAGGCACTTCCACTGATTGTGTTCAAGACATTTTAGCCCACTACAGAGAAGCAGACAAATATTTGATAATGACTAATGTCAGCAGTTTGTTAAAATATTTTCTGCATTTGACTATTAAAAGAAAATACAGTGGACCTTCCAAGTTGTTTAAAGAAGATGCTCTCTAGTTATTATCAGGAACTTTCTTTTTCAGACTAAAAGCAAAAAGTTTCAGGTTAACTGAACTCCTCTGTTGAATCCTTAATTACAGAGGAAGTAAGATTGAACACAAAATAATGTTCTGTTATGGAGAAGCCCTTCAAAGGTGTAGAGTAACATTAGGAAACTATTATATGTTGCTATGATATAAGAGCAATACAGTAAAACGTTCTACCATAAAGATTTTGGACTGTTTTGCTCACCATGTTTGTTTGATGTTTCTTAGAAAACTAAAGTTCTTTTGATATTATGCAAATATTTTCTTCTGTGACATGGTAGTAACGTATGTTAACAAGACAATCTTCAGGATATAATCTGTTAAAATCATAGTCTCACAGATTAATTCAGAAATCACTGGAGGTCCTCTGGTGTATTCTTCTTGTCAAACTAAGGTTGACTTCAAAGTTAGATTTAACTTTAAAGTTAGATCAGGTTCCTCAAGACCTTTATAGATCCTTTTAACTTCTCTTATTTTCTCCTCTTTATTACTGATAATGCTAATTTTTGATGCTTTGGTCAAGGAACTACATTTATTTTGTCTCTACATTTCCAGATATCTGCATACCTTTGGAATACATATTCACTCCATGGAGAACAATGACCATGATTCTAAATTCCTCTGCTGAGAATAGTCTTCTTTCTTTCTGCCCTCTTTACTATATAGGAGAATGAGAAAGAGGAAGACAGCATAATCAATCCCTAAAAAAACTGCTATGTTAAGAAACTATGATTATATATTATACTGTCAAGTTCTTATTGATCCACTTGAAGTGACATTGACCTTTAATATTAATTTGCTTATCTACAAATGTCACTGAAAAAGACTTTAATACTTAATCTTCAGTGACGTAAAATGTGCATGTCTACTATGAACAAAACCACAGACAGGAGTAAAGAAATATAACCTTAATTGTGTCATCTACTTGTCAGGAGGTTCTCAGCATTTGCTATTATGAAAAATGGAGATTAAGAGTATTATCAGTCCAAAAGGATGCTATTATTCATGGAAAAACATTACTGTGAAATAAAAAATAATTATATTTTTGTTGCAGATAGGAAAAGTGGTTAAATTATACATGTTTATTTGAAAAAGATTAATATCAGAATGTGTTTGATATTAAAATCAGATGTACTGGCATGATACTTGACAACAGTAAACAGAAAAGGATTTACTGATTATTTTATTTGCCTGTACTTAATTTCTGTAAAATATAGCTTATAAAGCATAATCTCTATTCAGAGAGGATATGAACAGAAACACTGTGCACAAATGTACCCCAAAACCAGTTTTTCAAGAGTCAGGGGTTTTTAAAAAATGGAGATTTTCTGACTGTGCTGGGTGCAGGTGCCCAGAAGCTGCCAGCAGGGTGCTGCAAGGGTGGCCCCCATGAGGAAAAGGCATGACTTCCCCATGTCTTACACAGCTGCTTCCAACAGACCCACTACAGGGCACAGCTGGGCCCAGCAGCCACCATGGCAGCACTTCTAGGAAAAGTAGTATTTAAGAAAAGGCAGGAAATACTGGAGGAGGTGCAGGGAATTAGCTGGTACAACACTTCCCCCTTCCCCTCAGGCCGCACTATGATCTCAGAAATAGTTTTAGGCCTTGGCCTCAATGAACAGCATATGGGCTAAGCTCCTTTTGAGCTTATCATAAACAGTCTGCTTTCAGGAAATTACGTTTTATATACTTTATATGCTTTCATTATGTATATATATATTTTATATGTTTTTTAATGAACAGTCTAGGAAACTTATTTTTCTTTCCTGAATAACAACCCAAGTGGAAAACATTTTTTGTTACTGAACATTCAAAGTTACCATCCCAAATTGTGGCCAGGATAGCAATTTGCTTTGACTGAAGCCAACTCTTTTGCAACCCTATAAATGGCAGTCCTGAGTGGGAGCCTTTGAGCCCTCCTGGGCTGCAGCAGGCTGTGACCAGCAATGTCCCTCTGAATGCCACCTCTCAGAGCCAGTAAACTCTCAAGTTGGCTGTACGTGGAGGACAACCGTGAAACAATGGCAAGAGAGCCCGGGCTGATTCCACCACTCCTTGGGGCTCAGCCCTTTACTCATTGAGAAGATGCTAAAGCATCCAACATGAGTGTTTCCCTGAACTCAAGGGGAGTATTTCACAGGTCCAAGTATTTCACCTTGGACATACTTCTTTAGGTCTGTGTGCATGTGAGTGTGAATATGCTATAGCAAATATACTATCAATGTTGTGCTCTTACATTCTCAAGCATGTTAGATTTGTAAGTTAGGCCTGTAAATGAGCTACTGTTGTGCTTATGGTGAATTCTATAGAATCTTTTGTTAAATTGTTTAAATTAGGCAATTGATTAAGTGCTGTTGAGTGCTGCTAAAACCTTTAAGCTTAAATTGTTGGTCAAATTTGACAAGGGAGTCCACTCTGAAACTTGTGACTTAACAGAGGTTCTGCCTTATTCCCCTTAATCCTTTCCCTTTCCTGTTCTTACTCTTTTTCCATTCCCATCCTCCACACAGATCCTTTTAGGTTGACTTTAGTTTTAGACTGATTGATTTTAGATTTTAGTCTGACTTTTCTCTGTGCTTTAAACGTGTACTGAGTAGTGGAGTGAACCTCGCCAATGAACTTTGTTGCATGTTCACTTTAATATTAAATGTACGTTTACCAATGCCTTTGCTGGTGATTTTTTGAGTGACCTAAAACATTCATTTACAACTAGAAATAAAAAAGCCAGTGAGAGAAGGTGAGAAAATAAGAAGGAGAGGCTTCCACTGGATCAGGTGTAAAGTGTCAGAGGAAGTACTAGGAGAGAGAAACTTCTCTCTGCTGACTACAACCCACCCGACCCCATGCCATTTGGTTGGGGGAGAGGCACAGGCGTCTGGAGTGAAATTGATCTTGGAAGACTGGGGAGGTCAGGTATTGCTTTAATGTTCTTTACATTTGTCTCTACTTGAATGTATTTTAATTGGCAATAAATTAATTTTCCCAGAATCAAGTAGGTTTTGTCCATGACAGTAATTAGTAAACAATCTCTATTTCCTATTCCATACATTGGTCCCACTGAGGAGTGAGAGTGAGCAAGCAGCTGGTTGAGTTTGGCCTTAATCAAAGCTAACCCACCACATTGATCAAGATGGGGCAATCAGATCTCCTTTACCTAAAATTTCTTCTCTTTTTTACATCAAGAAGCAAATTTTTTAAGACTACACACAAAATACCATGTTAACTAATGGTTGATCTTAAACCAAAAGCAAAACCCCAAAGAAGTGAGAGATCACTAAGTTGTAGTGGCATTCAAAAGATGTGTGAATTTACTGAAACAGTTCAGACTAAGAAACGGTTTGGATTACCAGTGCTTCTGGTTTTGGTTTGGTTATGTATTTTAGGGGGAGGGGTTTAACTTTCATGTAACCTTATTATTGTTTATTTTGTTCTCTTCATCTCACTGTATGTGTATCTGTTTTAATATAAACTGAGGAGTCAATAGAAAGTTAAGAATATTGACAATGACCAACGTCTTGTTTCTTATTATTGAAAAACTGAGAAAGTACTCAGCTAACACTACAAGCTAGTCATTCTGATCAAATTAAAAAAATAAATAAGATAAAATAAAAGATAAAACTGTTGAACACTGCTAGGTCAAGGTAATGAAGCAATTAGGTTAAATGATAATGGCAGCTGAAATGATGCACAAGTTTCAATCCAGTGAAACTTCAGGATATTGAAAGCCACTTTCTCTTCCATTAACTGGGCAGTTTGAAAGATGGAATTTAAATGTTGTTGCAGGGTGTCAAAAAGAGTTGGCTGCAACATGGTTTCCATTCAGAGTGTGCTGAATAATGCAATCTGCTCAAGTTCCGTTGTGTGTAAATGTGGTATTCACAGTCTGTCTATATTTCAACTGATAACATTGATCATGTGTTTCATTTTTTGAAATTTATATTCAATGTATCTTACACCAAGAAGCCAGCAGAAGAAACATTTTTGTACTTTTTCTTCAGTCGCTGTTCTGAACTAGTATGTTGTTATGACAAATAGATTTTAGAATGGATTACATGGAGACATCAAGTTTAAAGTAGCAAATATAATTTTCTCAAAGTGCTATCATAAGTCATAGTCCATTATATGATACAGTGCAGAATAGAGTTGAATCTAGTGAGGAAAAGCTGCACAATCTAATTAACATCATTACAAATGTTTCTGACATTCTTAATAAAGAAAACCATAGAGACTTACAAAAATCATTTCATGATTTAATGATATCAGAAATCACAGCATGATTTAGTATAAATTGCTGTAGTGCTTTCATTCAGCTTTTTTAAAACCTTGACTATCTTATAAACAATTTGTCAAATAATACAGCCAGAATGCAAATTATATTCATAAACATCTACAAGAACACAGCTATATTTGCTATGCTGTTAATGGTAGCTATGCAAGAATTAGAATTACTTTCAGCTTATAACAGACAAATGAGGTTGTTAGGAAGACCTATTAGACTATAAAAGAATTGTTAGAGACTATTATCCACTTGTTCAAGATGCTATGGAAGTTTGAAGTATTCTCAAGGATAATTTCTTGTTCTCCCTAAAAGGAGATTTTCTCTTCTGTTTTTGTAGTCACTAAACCTAGTAATTTCCAGTCTAGGAATGGAAACTAGTTACATTCTAAAGCCAGCACTATACTTAAAGCATGCAATCAGTGACATTATCATTAGAGGTGCAGATGCTCAGTTTTCCCACTGAGTTCAGTAATTCTGAAAATCCATTCTGCTTCTGAAAAGCCATTCTCTTTGTTGCAGTAAATACAGTAGGCACTGAGCTTCAGAAAAGATCTGACCATTTTGGGCTAAAGTGTAACTCTTTCCTTGACAGACTACAATCTCTCATATTGTATCAGCCTCTGTAGTGTTAGACTTTTAGGGGTGAAACTATATCCGAGCTGACTGAACAATCATAAATGGAAAACTGTGTTTCAGTCATGGTATCTGACTTAGAATTTGACTGTAAGAGCATATATGTGTGAAGTATGGAAGTAGGGGTAGGAGTTTCAACATGTTCACTTCATTACTTCTCCAACACTCAGGGCTAAGCTATCAAAAAAGCTAGCTATAAAAACAGGACAAAAAAAATAGACATAGGTTTAAATCTGTATTATTCATACTCTACACATTGTATGCCTTTATTTAATCCACTCAGACTTCTGAATTTGGTATGGAAATAAATTGATGTACTGTGCTTACCACTGCTCTATGACCAGCCAAAGAATATTGGGAATGAGACTACTTTTCCTTTGTATCTCTGATGTCATAGTCTGTGATGTGGCCTGTTTAAGTAAGAAAAATCTGTAATGACTTCTCTATGTGGAAAGGAGCAAATTCCTCCTTCCTTTTCAAAGCAAGGAGGAAACAGGAAAGGACTAAACTTCTCTGAAGTTTATTTCTTCCTATTCTTCTTGGTATAAAAGCTTTCCTATCTTTTATTTTAGTGATCCTTTTTCACTCTATACAACTTTTGGCATAACTGATTGTGGCTGTCATTTTCACAGGGGCTACCAGGGAAGAGAAACACACAGTCTCAGGAAGCACACTGTGATGACGCGTACAACCCATCTGACAGCAGCCTAGAGAAGGTTAATGAAAACTCTAATTGTCAATTCTTGATATGACAAAAACAATTAGAAACAACTGCTGTAACAGACTATATCAAGAGCAGTCAAAGGAAGAGCTGTTGAGATTTTAAATTATGATAAAAAGGCACAATGGGATGAAAATAGTCTGCTAAGTAATGAAGGAAGGAATACAATCCAGAGTTCATGAAAGATAATAGGTAAAATATTCTCCTGCCACTTATCTTGACCTCTGTGACAAGACATCTGAAAAAGAGTATAGGCTTTGTATTTAACTCCTAGAGATTTAGAAAGGATCTGGGGATAAAGATTCTGAAACTGAGAGATATCTATCTTGCATTTGTGAAAATCCTAACTAATTCTGTTATCTGAAAGAGAAAGGTCTGTTCCTTACAAGGATGGAAAGATCACACATATATATTGGAAATACCAGACAGGAGATGGTTATAGCTAACTGACGAATAAAAGATGAGAACAGATCATTAAAACATTAAAACTCTATTGGAATTGTCAGACATGCATTTACATTCAAAAAGGTGAAGGTGTTGACAAATATTTAGTACCTTGCAGTTACGTCTTTTGTCCAAAACTGTTCAGCCAAACAAGAGTGACTATTTAGCATTGACTGATGGGAATGTCGTTTTACCTGCTGTCATTAAAAAAAAAAAGGTGGTGAAATATAACAGCTGCTTCCTTTAAATGTTTCTTAATGGGCATATTTAAGAATTCAAAACCTTTACTTTAAAGTCAAAATTGAAACCTAATGTCCTGATTTCCAGGGCTGCCTTATCAGTGACTGTGCTTGCCAGAGCAACCTCGGGAAAGCTACCGGTGCCTCCCTGCTCTGTATATTTGATCTCTTCCCACCGTTTCTCTTTTTGTAACACTTGCCTTCTCAAAGATGTTTCAGGGCTTGTTAGATGCTTCCATTTCCGCAAAACCAAAGCTAGAGGGGACTCCACTGGAGTCTCCTCTTCCATGGATTGCGTACAACCCATGCTGACAAGTTACAGGCAAGGGAAAAAAACTTTTCAGCACCCAGATTTGAACTGCTGGCCTCAGGAATACCAAGCAAGCTCACTCCTCCAAGTGCTATGTTACCGCTTCAGGCTAAGAGAGAGTGATGTAATCCCAAAGAGATATTCCTCTCCTTTCCAGCTGCATTCAGCTAACATGAAACCCCTGAGCACTCTGCTTTGCCCTTCCCGAAGCAACAAGGGACCAAACCGTCCCCCACCCAGGTATAACACCCTTTTGCCCACCAGGCTGAGAAACTGACTGGCCAGATCAGCTATACCTCCCAGCCCAACGTATTCCCAGTTCCAGGGAAAAACCTTCCCTTAGTTTGCTAGCAAAAATACCCAAAGGAACTGCTCCTTTTATCTTGCCCAGTTGTTAGGAGTTTCAAAGGTCACTGAAGGAATCCTCCAAAATATGCCGGCAGTAGAGAATTCCCGCAGGATGAAACTTCTTGCTCTGGAGTCCCTTGTGGTTCCAGGGTGCTGGATTCTCTGATTCCACCTTTCGCTCGCCAAACTGATGCCGTGAATGACCCTTCCCCCCAAAAACAGGAACTTCGAGCCACGTTAGTGTAGGGTAAGATAAAAAGTAAAGGTCCTTTAATATCACAGGGCCTACAGCCCACAGGAATACAGGATGACATGCATGTGTCTTAGTTCTTGTTTCCATGGCTTTTATAATAAGATCCCTCCAATCATTGTTTTACACATTTCTCAGTCCAGCCCCAGTCCCACCCCTGGTCCAACCCCCTGGAATTGGGTCTGGGGTCGTCAGGACCCTCTGTCTTCATCAGCTCTTTTTCCTCAGGCACACAAAGGTCTCTTGGAGCTCATCCAATTCTGGCTTTTGGGTCACCCTGACCTATGTTTATGTTTCGTTCTGTAGGCCTTCTGATATCTTTCAGCTCTTTACCTTGGAAAGGAGTCTAAACAAGATTAATTAACTAAAGGAATTTGAGCTCCCTGTTCTGGGACAGGGGTAGTGATAGAAAGGCATTAAACTTAAACTGTTAGAAATATTAACCCTCTAAAAATCTACAACTACTGTGTTCCTAAAATCTACAAAATGTGAAAATCAGAACAAAAACCCTTTCGGCATCAGTCCTATACTGACTCTTATTTAACTTGAAAGTGTCACTTTGGTGTCTGGTCTCCTTTTGTAAGATACAGCAGCATTTGCATTCACAGGAAAAATATTTTTACAGAACTCTGGTTTGAAGCATTTTGCAAATATTTAATAAGAATGTATAGAGAATGTGTTTCTGGATGCAGGAATCTTAAAAGAATAGATACAATCTTCAAACCTCTTTTGTAATTATAAGTTCCTGCAAAATTTTCTAGATAAGTTTTTTGAATCACCTGAATCTTTGGTGGAGTATTTAAAATTAGGCTAAATTAAGATACAAAGAAAATGTTTTAAGATAAACAATCTTGAAATGGCAGTGTTTTTCAACATGAAACATGAAAGTGTTATAAATGAATCTTCAGCAGCAGGATGCATGAAAATATACTTCTATGTGGGATCACAAAACATGGGAAGATTGGTTGGGAAATCTTCAGCTCCTTGGAAAACCAACAGAACTTGAAAATGACACCAGTAACAGAGTTGAATAAACATCTGCAGATATCGCTGTCCCTTGCATTTAAAAGAAATACAGATTGCATATGTAAACCTTGCTCGGTATTGAGAGTGTAAAACCTATGTCAAATTACTCTTTGTTCTTCTCCCCCTTGTTTCATGAATAATGGATTAGCTTTAGGCCTCTGCTGTAGACAGATATACAAACTGTAAATTCCTTAGTTAAGAACTATTTGCATGTTGCCTGCCCCTGGATTGTAGAACCCTATATTAAGCAAGAAGCTGTACAATAAGATGTCTTTATTCCTCCCTCCGAATAAAGTCCGTTTTTGACCGTCTCACTTCTACTCATAGTCTTATGTCCAAATACAGTTGTCCATATATTAGATATTCACTCAGTATTAAGTTCTTCTGGAAGCACACCAATAGAAAAGTTTATTTACACTCTTATTCTGGCCCTCAGTGTGCTTACAACTTCTCCCTTTCTACTTTTTATCTTGACAATTAATGATACATGCAACGTGGAATAACACCAGAGCTAAGCAATCCATAATACAACCAGGACCTGTGTTCTGTTGCTTAACCTGGCAACTTTTCTTAATCATGAAGGAAAAGGGAGGTTTTGGGGTTTGTTTCTCCTGCAGAAGGCTACACTGGATCTGATATATGTTCCCACTTTGATAATTGAGCCTCACTAGTTATTCCCCGAATTTGGTCTTTCCTATCACCTGGACAAATCACTTGATAGGGATGTCACACAATTCTAACAGATAAAAATATCACAGGTAGTTCAAATATACTGAGATGTATAGTATACTAATCATCTTTTTTCTTTTTTAATTTATTGGACTTATCAATCCTTTTTGGTTGATCTTCCATGGTGGAAACTTAACATTAGTTCTGCTATTTTTTTAGGAACAAAAGTTAATCTAACGAGTTTATGATGCCAGAAATCTTTCTCATGAATGGTACTAGTCTTACTCAGGCTTTAGTCTTCTAGAACTTCACTTGTCTTACAGGGCCTCCAAGGGAACTTCTGAAGGCTCCATAGTTTAAGTCAATTCTCAGAGCAACCTGAGGAAAATTTTCTTAAGCTGGACTTATTTTAAAACTTTTAATCTCACCTTAAGTTCATATACAATTTCTGATAGTGTTATAGTCTGATATTCCAACACAGAATAGTGACTTGAATCAAAAAATCTTACAGCCATTGGACCTCTTGCTGTCAGTTTTCTGTCTCTGCTACTAATCAGAGGATTTACCTTTTCATGACTCTACTTTTAAGCTATTTATAAATAAGATTTTTACTATATTTTCTCTGGTTATCTGTTGTGCATCATTCTGAGTCTTAGATTTTCATACTATTGAACCTAAATACTTTTGCAACCTTGTGGACTTTTCTGATGGTTTTGGTCTTCCTTTGTTTTCGTACAATCACTTGTGCATGGCATGATAAATTTGTGGCTTGTACAATTTAGTCTTGGTGCCCTTCTCCTTAGTATATACTAGGGAAGTCTATATTCACACATAGGCTTCAAGGGAAAATGTACAAACCATTTAATTCTTGACTTCCCCCACCACCCCATCAATCTCATTTGTCTCTTGCCATATCTTAAAAACTCAGAATTGTGGAAGACATTTATTTAAGTATTCCTATTTCTAGTGTTCCAGAGAATTTTTAAAAGAATTAATAATTGCCTTTACCAGAATAGCAAGGAATGGCAAGGACATGAATTCCTCTTTTCCAATACTGATACAGGCAAGAACCTCCAGCAGAGGAATGGGCACACAGTGTAGAGCAGCATCTCAAATTCCTACATCTAGAATATCAACAATTCATGTGCACATGTTCTCTTCTATGAAGCTCTTCAGCATTTCAAGACTGGAATATTGTTGCAGCCTTGCAGCCATTTCTAGAACCATAATCGGAACATCAAGATATTTATTATACTTATTCTTGCTTTTGCTAGATTTTTGGATCTGTTTGTTCAACCTTTTACAACCAGAGGAAAACAAGCACAAACTGTCTTAATTTGAGGGAATAAAAGAAAATGTTTACCAAAAAGCAGAGGAGATGATTCCTCCACAATAATCACATCACTCTTTATTAAATTTAAGCAAAATGAACTTTAATTAGAAAATGGATATAAGAAGGATAACTGTTCTTAACTACTATATATATACATATATATGTAGATATAATTGTAAACAGACCAGAGCAAACTACTCCCTCAGCACCAAAGGAACAGTTGTATTTATGGACAGTGTCAGTGTCACATCTTGGCTGGCTGCGAGGTGAATTCTCAGTCTTTTCCCAGCGAGGCAGAGCTAAGGGATGAACTCACATGGACTCTCTCTCTCTCTCCTTGTTCTCTGTTGCAAACAAAAAAGGAAAAGCTGGGAGTGGAGGTAATGGTGATAAATCCCAGGAATCTCCTTGCAGTCCAAATCAGTCCCCAGGAAGAGGAAAACAAAAGGTCTGTGTCCTGAAGCAGCTGTGTCTCTCCTCTCTCTTCTCTCTCTCTCTGAAGCTCAGGGTGCCCAGAGATGGAGGGGGAAAAGCAAAGAGCAGAGCCAGGGAAAAAAAAAGCTCTCACCAGCAACCAGTGGCTTTTTTCTGCCCCTGCCCAAAGAAAAGTTCCAAAATAAATCAAGCCAGCACACAGGGAAAAAAAAGAAAGAAAAACCTCTCCCCACCCCCAGGTGCTGAGGTTCTGTTTTCTCACCTCCACCCCACCATTAAGCTGGAATCTGAAAGTCATCAGCTATCTTTTGTCCTCAGTCCTACCACTCCAAGCCTAAACCTTTTGAGGTGGTATGGTGAGAAAAATTCTCTGAGGGGGCTCCTCCCAACACCACCTTCCTGTGTTTGAACCTTTAACACAAACTTACTAGTTTTAGGAGTTGTTTGTTGATGTTAGGAGGTTTAGTTTCATCTGAAAAACATAAAAGAGTGATCTTGGACACTTTTGTATATCTTTAATTGAGACTGAAATAATTGCAACTAACAGTCTAGAAAAAAACCTTCATATTTTGCCAAACCATAGTCATAGAAGTAATAAAAATTGAAATCAAATAAGATCCAGTAAATAAACTTTTATTTGGCTTTAGTCAAGCTACTTTAAAAAATTACACGTTTACCTTTGAAGTAATTGCCTGATAATTCCCATGGCACAATTCTTGTCTTTGCTACTAATTCTTCCATCTTTTGAAACATCTTTAATTAAGCCAAGTTAGCCACTGGGGTCTTTATCTAAAATCATTTCTAATTATTTTGTTCAGAGATGTCACACAATTCAACATTGGACTCAATAAATACAGCCTTGAGGCAGTAGCAGCTGAATTTCTTTTACCTGTACCTACTTTTCAAATAATACGGATGGTGTCTTTAATGTACGAAAAGCTTAGTGAATGTAGGTTAAGTCCCAGGAGTCTGACAAATATCAAGCCTCTTGTGGAATTTTGCTATTGGTTGACTCAATAACAATACAGAGTGATCAAATTGGAGAGAAGTGTATTTATGGGCATATGTTGCTTCATGTGATGCAATTCTTTCTCAAACTCTCCTGTTCTTCTTCTCTTGAAAAATCTGCACCTAAACATAATTATTAATGCCATCAAACACTTGATATGTACTTACATTAAAATACAGTTATAAAAGATTCAAAAGAGTCAAATCTTGCAAACTTTGATGATATTTCATCAAACATTATAAATGTCTTTTTCTGATATTGGCATTTTGACACACCAGCTGGTAAAAATAACTAATCCCACTAGCTCTGGTTCTTAACAAAACTCTTGACAAGGTTAAGGCATATTAGTCTGTCCTAAACTTTTGTTGTTACCAGAGCTAGTGGGATTAACAGTAAGCAGTCTCACAGTGGGAAGACTTCAATGTGTTTCATGTACACAGGAACAAGGAATAATGTCACTACACAAAACAAATAATGCCTTTGATGCCAAAGGCTGATTTCTGCAATTTTACAGCTTACAAGAATTATCCACTTAAATAATGATATCTGCTCCTTTCATAAATACATATATGTGTATGAATGACATGTGAGATTCACTATGAGTCAGTTCAAGTTTTATTTTCTTTGTGTTACAGAAGGTCACTATGCTGCCACTTACACTCTAACTTATGTGTAATAAGGCATTTTCTGGCCAAACATGCTTCACTCAGCAAGTCTTTGTCCTTGGAAAGTCAAGTATTCACTTGTTTTTTTCTCCTTCTCAAAAAATAAAGAGATTTTAAAATAATGTAGGGTGGTTCTCAAGGAAAAGGCACTTAATTTGAGATGGAGCATTCTAAAATAATTTTAAATCAAGCTTCCTTTTTCAAAAGAAAAAGTAATTCTATCATAAAATCTACCTTTAGAAGAAAGCGAAGTACTAAAGTAGAAGCAAATCTTGACTCTCTGCCATAGACAGGTAAAGTAATCTTTCTAAATACTTATTTCATAAAGGTTTTACAATTTTCAAAACTCTTCATAGTGCAAGAGCTGATAATAATGTGAAATTTCATGATGTAATAATTCAAAGGCTATTTCAATTTTATTTTCTATTCCATCTTCCTCACCACTAATTATCTGTAGTTTAAGAATCAATGCTTTTTAAATTTTAATATTATGGAATTAAACATTCCTTCCTCTGGTTTTTGTTTTCTGGGGGTTTTTTGGGGGGTTTTGTTTTGGGTTTTTTTTCCAATATATGGTGGGTTTTCTCCCCAGGTACTCACAGCAACAAAGCAGAAGTAACCAAAATAAGTCACGGCAACAAAACACATGGGAGAACTATAAATAAATGAAGAGCTGATGATAATATTTCCCAATGTAAAAATTATTTATTATTTATAAAGCAATTGAGAATTAAAACCAAAGAAGAATCAGGAACATTAGTTTATTTTTTGCCATCATTCACTGAGGACTTATACATAAAAATATTTCAGAGCGGACACACACACACATGGATATACAACATTTATATCAACAAAATGCACATATATATGTAAAAATATAAATATATATAAAATATGTATGATTTTTTAATCTCTTCAACTGAGCTCTAATAAAATATATTTTTCAGGAATTTTTAGTAGGAAGCTGAAATCATTTGCCATGTAGAGAAAAATCTTGAAGAGCTATTATTTCTTCCTCCTATATCTGCACATTTTCAGGTTACTTCACTGGGAGCTTTGTTATATGTACCCACATGGTGTCTGTGCCCCAAGAGTATTGCATAATAACGTGCAGTACATACAAATTTTGGCATTAACACTCTAATTTTGAATCTTGAAATAGGATTTTCAGCTGTACAGTAGGTATGTTAGTGATTTTATTGTGATGGCAATAACATCTATTGACACTGTTTGTACATTCATAATAAACTGGTACTGAAAAGGTTAAGCCTGAAAGGCAGAAAGTCACAAGTAGCAATTAGATACGTTCATGTGCCAGGACTGATAAAAAGATTTTGCTCTCTTCCTCAGAAGAACTAATAAGATGGTAAGAAGCCTAGCAAAATGCATAGTCTTTTTTTACACTACCTTACACTCTCACAGTCAGTATCACTCTTTGTAACTCCCCTGAATGCAAATCCATTCTCAGTGATGGGCAATCCCCTTTATTACCTTTCTTTTCTTTCCTTTTCTTACACTAGTGAACTGTTGTTAAAGTATGGGAGGGCTAGAGTGCACACAGTTCAAACAAAGCCAATGGATTTGGCATTGTCTGGAGGATTATCAGAGTGGACTAATAAAGGATAATCAAGGCTGAATTTATCTAGAGTGATGAAATCACAGTCAGTTTAAATTGCTTTGTGATTAACACTCATGAAACATGGACTTGGGACCTTATGTTCAAATTATCCGACCCATTATAGTTGGCCGTAATACTGACAGACTTTATAGTGTTTCTCTGCACCCCACCCCCCCCTCCACCCCCTTTTTGTTTATTTATTTGGTTTGGGGTTTTGTTTTATTAGTTGGTTTGATTTTGGTGAGGGTTTTTTTTCCTTAAATAATGTCCTTCTTAGTGATGTGCTTATTTTCTTTTCATTACCACATCAGGAAGGGAAGAAAGGCTATGAAATGTGGCAGCACAGAAGCTGATGCTGGAGAGAGAACTGACCAGCTCAGTATTTTATAGTTTGTTACAGGTAGATCTCAGTTTTGGAAAAGGTGTAATTAACCTTTCTGAACAGTCTGCATTCATTCTCTTTTTTCCCCTGCCCAAAATGAAGCATTGTTGGCTATTTAGCATATAAACATATTTAGTCTTGTTCAACCGGCTGAATACTGCATATTGAACTTTGGTGATTGCTACTTTACATGGAGTGGCACCTCTCTGCTGCTCTGATTTCTCAAGAAAATTTTCAGAATCAATCAATGAGGGAGAAAGAACAACATCTTAATTACTGGATGTTGTTTACAAACAGTGTTTCTGTTACCACAGAAAGTGTATTTTAAGATGTAATAAACATTTTGAGCATTTGCCAAGAGTACCTGGAGCAGTCAGTTTTGACTAGACCTTTTCTACCAAAGAAAAAAAATGTAAGTGGATGAGACAGATGGAAGAACTAGGAGTTATTATCAAGGTTTACCATTTAAAATAATCTACTTAAATTTCTTAATGAATATTAGGTTTGATTGAATAGCGAGCACTAACGGTGCACAAAACAAGAGAGCTCCAAAGTAAGCTCTATTCTTACAGTAACTCTGCGGTTCTATTGTCTTTCTTACTGACCTTTCTTGTGTATTCCTGACTAGAAATCAAATATTATTCCAGACACGTTTTAATAAAAAGACATTTAAAAAATAATTTTACTTTCCTGTGTTTATGAAAAAGTAAAAAAGAAAATCCTATGATAAAAACTGAAAGGATGACCAGTTGCATGTCTCTTTAAAAATAACAGAACTCGTGTTATTTGTAATGCAGGCAGAAGTCCAAACTGTAGATAGAGAGTAAAAACTGATGGAGTTTCCAGACTGAAAATCAGTTTTTCAGTATCTTACTGTTTGTTTAAATCTCCTTTATGCTTACTCTTAGAAAGCATCTATAGACTGTTTCTTGGCACTGTTCAAAAATAGCAGTACTCAGCATCATGCAGTTTGCTGTTAATCAAATGCAAAATTAAGGATGAAATAGGTGTCAGGCATCTGAGATACCAAAGAAGAAAACTCTAAAAGAAAAAAAGGGTAGCAGAACTGTTAAATCCTACCAGAAGAGAATTTAAACTTTGCACCACGTTTGAGAAGCCAGGGCAGATCTTACATCTGTGATAACCTTGAACCTGTGGAGTTCCCTGTGTTGTCATCTCTATGATGCTGAATTCCATACACAGTGCAGGTAACTGTACAAGTGCAGGTAATTGTCCACAAGTGCAGGTGGGGAAAACATTCACAAGGTCTCTTACAAGGAGAAACAAAAGTAGTAAAGGAGTTGAAACTTAGCAGCTATGAATCATAGAATCCTTGAATCATTGAATAATTAATGTTGGAAAAGACCTCTAAGATCACTGAGTCCAACCTTCAACAGATTACCACCAGACCCAGTAAATGATCCCATGAATTCCCACATCTTCTTGTCTTTGGAATATTTACAGGGATGGTAATTCCACCACTTTCCTGGGGAGCATGTTCTAATGATTTACAATCCTTTCATTGAAGAAGTTTTTCCTAATATCCAACCTGAACCTACCTTGATGCCACCTGAGACTATGTCCCCTTGTCCTATGGCCAGTTGCTTGGGAGAAGAGACCAACCCTCACCTCACTATAACCTCCTTGAAGGTAGTTCTAAAGAGGAATAAAGTCTCCCCTGAGACTTCTTTTCTCCAGGCTAAACAACCCCAGCTGTCTCAGTCACTCTTCATAAGACTTGTTCTACAGAACCTCCACCAACTTTGTTCTTCTCTGGACATGCTTAAGCACCTCAATGTCTTTCTTTCAGTGAAGGGCCGAGAACTGAACACAGTATTAAAAGTGTGGCCTCACCAGTCCTGAGTAATGAGGGATGAACACTTCCCTGGTCATGCTGGACACAGGCCAGGATGCCATTGGTCTTGACCACCTGGACACACTCCTGGCTCATGTTCAGCAGTTGTCAACCAGCACTCTCAGGTCCTTTCCACTGGGACATTTTCCAGCCACTCTTCCCCCAGCCTATAGCACTGCAGGGTGTTGTTGTGCCTAAAGTGTGGGACCTTGCACTTGCTCTTGTTAAATGTCATACAATTGACCTTGGTCCATCGATTCAGCCTGTCCAAATCCCTTTGCAGAGCCTTCCTATGTTCCAGCAGATCCCCACTCCCACCCAGCTTGGTGTCATCTGCAAACTGACTGAAACTGCACTCAATCCCATCATATAGATCATTGGTATTAAACTGGACTGAACCCAACACTGAGTCTTGGGGAGCCTGACTAGTGACCAGTCACCACCTGGATGTAACTCCATTCACTACCGCTCTTTGGGCTCAGCCACCCAGCCAGTTCTCTACCCAAAAAAAGGATACAGCTGCGTAAGCCACTGGTTGCCAGCTTCTCCAAGAGAAGTCTCAAATACTTTACTGAAGTCTGGATAGACAACATCCACAGCCTTGCACTCACCCACTAGGCACATCACTCTTTGATAAAACGAAATCAGGCTTGTCAAGCAGAACCTGCCTTTCATGAATCCACGGTGGCTGGGCCTGATTCCCTGGTTAACAGGGGACATGAAACAACTAGCCAACCAAAAGAGTTGGCCTCTTCCAATCCATATTTCATTTCTGTTCTGGAGAAAGCATTAACAGATTAGCTGGAAAAACTTGCTTTTCTATATACTTTTATTCCAGGCCATTACACAGGACTGTAATTTTACTTCACTAAGACATATTGCCTAGTTCTTTATTATAAAAGATAGCTAATAACTACTATTGTGACACAAAATAGATGATCAGCAGAATAATATTACACATAGAAACTGCAAGATCTCAAATACTGACATTAAATTTCTTGTGAGAAATCCATACTACCTGCTGTGGTAGTGAACATTATTGAAAACCATATTGATATACTGAACACATCAATCCTAAGAACTAGATTCTATTCCCTTTTAATTTAACAGATTTCTACCAGTTGCTGCGCAGTAGTGCTCAAATCTGAAACAGAAATAAAATAAGCAAGAACTTTTTAGTCAGAAATGGTACAGACTGAGAAGACAAAAAAAAAGTACAAAAGTCAATTTATTATCTTATTTTCCTCTGTAACACTGCTGATACAAACAGTATTAAAGGCCATCAAAGGCAGCCTTTATGGACAAGTTTTGAGTATATAACCTCCATACAAAACACTTAGGATCATACATATTTATCTCCGCTAATGAAAAAGTGTTATATTAAATGACATTCATTTAAAATGTCTGAGTCTCATAGATAGCATATCTTAAAATCATAATCAGGATCTGGGATTAGCTGACACATTTCAGAAGAGGCACTTGAGGAATCCGTAAAATTGAAAAGATATATATCAAGACCTATTGAATAAAACACCTTGTTTTTATCACAACCCTTCCATAGCAGTAGGAATAGAACAAAAATGGCAGTAATGAGATTAATTTTTTGCATGATTCCAAAAGTCTCAAACACCGGAGTTTTAAAATGGTAGCTCTTTGTCTCTTTTTATGGTAATTGTGTATTTCAAATAAAAAAGGAAGATCTATCATCTTTCAAGAAGGGGAGAATGGCCTGTGAGCCCTTACAGCATTCTCCTAATATTTTAACGTGGCATATATCTTGGTATGAAGGTCCATGCTTTAAAATACAGTTACTGAACTGGGAAGAGTAAAAGAAAACAATAAAGCCAATATTTACTTTTGCTTATCTGAAAATATATCAGGATAAGTACATTCTGTCTTCAGGTAAAAGAAACTGGACTGTGTTGAACAGGAACCAGGAATTAAACATGGTAGAAGTCTTTAGAAACAGTGCTAATGGATATTATCTACATTCCTAGCAACAAAATATGTTTTAGAAAAATAAACGTTTTAATTGCAATATCAAGTTCACAGTTGGCTTTTTTGTTATTATTATGATGATGATAATTATCATTATTACCAGGACCAATATAGGGTTTTGTATGTACATGATTACTAAGATATGAAAGAATTATTTTCTTCATGCCAACATAAAGCTAACTGAATTTTCATCCTTGATTTTGTTAATTATAGAATGATCAAATATGGATGAATATTAACAGCAGAAAAATCTAGCACAAAATTTACTATGCTTTCATTTTTTCTTTCTCATGTGAGGAGGAGATTTACATTTCAAAAAATTTAGGAATCTACTTGTCCCTTTAATTATTCTTATTTAGTTAAAATCACTTTGATAGAATTTAATCAGATAATTAAGAGAAAAAAATGTAAAGAAAATTAATTCCAAAGAAAGTAATAACTTATCATAATTTCTGCATTGCTTTGGTTGACTAAATGTGAAACAACAAAAAAGAATTTAGAAAACAGGGGAAAAGTTACTGAAGATACCAAACCCAATGATATTTATAATCTTCATCTTCATTAGTTTACACTGATGATTACATTGGTGTACATTAATGTCCCATTTTTTAATCAGGGTTCATAGAAATAGATATAGTAGGGATATTGCTCAGTTCTCACAAGGCAATCTATGTGATTACTGATTGTGTATCAATAGTAGGAAGTGTTACATTTTTGCTTACTGAATTTGAGAGATTCTTTAATATGCTCACAGGTGAGGGGGTTTAATACCTAAAATATGTCATCTTTGAAATTGGGAACATGTATAGAAAAATATATTCAAGTTGCTATGAAAGAAAAAAACCTTTTTAGCAAAATTTATTAAAGAAAATCCTGAGGATTTTGAACGATGTGGCTTACTGGAGAGTACACTTGTAAACCATGGACAGTGTTAAATGAATATTTCTAAAAAGACAGCCTTGTGCCAGAAACCTAGTAAGTGACTAGTACAATAGCAATGAGCATTAGCTAAGAAGGCAAGAAACCATCTTAATCCACTCATGCCAAAAATTACTGCATTAGAAATCATTTCATGAACCATATAGACACCAATGTAGAGACCAGAGATGAAAATAATTGCTGCTCAACTTGATCTAAAATAAGCTTTCAACTAAGACAGATAAAGAGGACACAGACTCTTAAAAGATCCGAACCAGTTTCAATGTCTCAGCGAGTTTCACAACACACAAGGTAACCGAGCTAACCACTCGCTCCACTCTGATTCAAACCCACAGAAGTCCTACTGACTCGTCTGGAACTAAACACAAAAGGAACTGTCTTTTGTTGTTTAAAAGCTTTGTTATAATGAGGGAGGATTATTCCTGACTTTGAAGAAGGACTTTGGCATATGTAAATGTAAGTAATTCAGGCTCTGAATTACACTAAACTTCTTGTGTTATTCATTTTTATATCCATGAAAAATGTCTTCTGTGAGTATTCATTAAAAAAATATTTAAAAAAATTCTTCCCAAAGCATTCTGCTGGGAAGAAATAGAGATAATTATCTTAGTGCTGCTCAAAGTTTGTTTTGTAGCTCATGAATGATCTCCTCCAGCCTTCTGTAAACAAAGCAGTTTTTATTCTGCCTCTTGTGGAAACAATGTTACCACTCTCTTAACATATTTCCTTTGTTCTGCTGAATGGAAGGAAAACAGATGGGACAGGAAACTCAGGAAAGTGTAAGCACGTTTGGAGAAAGAAAGGACTGAAGTTTGGCTGGTTTATTGGATTTAAAATAAATTTGAAACAAAAAATACTAAAAGGCTTAATTTTACAAAATTACTTCAACCACCAGATAGAAATCTGGAATAAGATCAGAGATCTTGAGTTGAGCATGTTCTTCCATCGTTGCCTTCTGACAGAATCCCTTTTGTGGGACTTTCAGCTATGTGAAATACAGCAGAGGTCAAAGGAAAGAACCAAAAAGTATCATATGCATCTCTTTAGGACTGACTGTCATTCTTTCAGATTAAAATGGAAATCTCAGTAGATTGCTCCAAATGTGTGGTTATGTAATATAACTTGGCAGAGCAGGCTAACGGTAGTATATTGCATTAAGATCATCAAATTTGTCGTGTTTCTTGAAATGAATAATGAAGTTAAGAAAAAATATTGTTTGAAACTGAGGAGCACAATGAACTTCACAAAGGATATGAAAACTCAAGACTCCAGCCTTCTGAAGTAAAAATGATAAAAGGTGAATTATCTCAAAGTACCAACTCCAAAAACTAGGATTGGCATATCTGAGTCTATTACACAAAATTGGGAATATGTTGCCTAAGATTTTATGTGAGCATTGCAAGAATGTGAGATATAGATTCACTTTAGAATGACATAATCTCTGAGTGACAATTAATACTGGCAACATAGGAGCTATCATAAACTTGAGTAAAGATATCCATTGAAGCAACCTGGTGATAAACAAGTGTCTGCCTTTTTCCAAAACAGGTGTATGAAGGAGCTTTACCTATTTGCAACTAGAGGGGGTAGAGCTGAATTTCTTTGTTTCTGTAGAAGTTGGTTGATGTTTTGGACTATAATAAAGACAATTCATACAAAGTTATGTATGTGTATTTATAATACAATATATAAAATAGTTAATAATATGTATAATACACTGAGCTTTGTATTCTACTATAATGTAATTGAAAAAATGGGGATTTAATTTTCCAATTTGATGCATTCCTACAGTACTGACCTTATCCAAGGTAAGAGACAACAGGGCTTTTTCATGAAAGTGGACATGCTAAGACCCTCTTATTAGTTCCAATTCATAGTTCAGCAAAACAACTTTGATAACTCCATTGCATATGTTAGGCAAGAAACCCCCCCTACATACATAAAAAGGAATATTTTGTGCAGTAAGTGAGCTCTATTACTTCTATGGGACATAACTGTGCAACAAACAGAATAGAGAATATTTTTGTTCACCTTTTTGCCTCTCACACTTAGGTTTCATTGTTGAGGCTGTTCCTTTCCTATTTCTAGGAATCAGGATTGATGGGACAGGATTTGTCTAAGTACATTTGATTTTAAAAGCTTTTGCTCACCTTTTAACTGATCTCATAAATCAATAAAGTAAAACATGGAAATAAAGAACTCAGGTCTGTTGAGGACATAATCTGAGGAACCAGATATTAACTGTGGAACTTATAAAAGAAGCAAAATGCTAAATATATCAGATACTCATAGACTTCAGTCTAAACTCTGCCTGGCTGAATTATCTTCATTGTAATTAAGTGAAAGGTAAAAATAATAACTGCTTTTTTTTCAGCACACATTCCCTCACAAACACACACTCAGACATCTTCTATTAATAACCCTCTTCTCTTATTAAAAATACAGAACATGAGAAAACACACAAAATAATTTATAATTGAAGAGGAAAATTAATAAGAACTTTAATTTTTTTATTACCTTATTGTGGATATTCAAAGTACATTCTTCTTCTTATTGTAATTTAATTTATGAAATTCAATAAAGATTCTGAGTACAAAATTGCTAGTATTTCAGTTACAGAAAGTGAACAGCACTTTAAGAACTCTTATTAATGTGAGCATCCTGTGGGCACTACAGCAATTTAAACTATCCCAAGATTTACTCTAGGTGAGTCCTCCCAGAGGAGCTCTTAGAACTGATTCACAAGACCTCTCCTTGTGACAGACTTTTTTTTTTCTTTTTTTTTTTTAACAGCACTACTTGTGGAGTATCTGGAAATACTGGTAATGATATGAGTACTCAGAATTACTCCTTGGTGCATACAGAGTAAATTTGTGCTGACAGCCAAGTAGTAGGAGAGCTCTATTTTCTCAGTATGAAGCTTTCCCTTCTAGAAAGACTGAGTGTGACTTGTTTAAGATAAATATGATGAATTAACTAGCACTTGTTCACCTCAGGTTTGGTAGGCTTTGTTTCAAGAAAGGATATTTTTTGGAAGGGTTCACTTGATTTGCATGGAAATTATTATCTTCCCATACTTGAATAACTTATTTCAGGAATATTCATAAATGCTTTTTACTTCTAGTCTTATAATATGTTATTATATTATGTGATGGCTGAAACCTTCTTGTCAAAGGATTAGTTCATTTTTTGCACTTGCATTTAATCACCCATGTTACTTATTTGATTTAGGGAAGACAAACTGTAACCTGAATTTTAAACTTTCATCTTCCTGAATGTTATCTTTAAGGAATTTGGGTGGAATGACAGTTTTCATTGTTGTATCTAGGCAAAAGAATGAGAAGCAGCTTTATGAAAGTATTTCTTTCAGGATGCTGTCTTCATCTCTAAATTATTTGAAACTAAGTAATGGCATTTACCACTTCTAAAGAGAGGTAAAAGTAGACCTCTTGTTAGACTACACAGATAGACTTTAAAGGACTGCAGTGCGGATGCATTTTAGGGGTAAAAGTTGAGACTAAACTTTGATTTTGGACAGTGTTCAAAGAATGTAAGTTCAGTCAGTCATCATCCTTAAAAAAATGAATAATCAATGGCAGGAAATTTTTTCATAATTATGACCAAATCATCTCTTACATATATAGTACGTGGTATGAAATAAAAACATTTGATGCATATAAATCCTGGGATTTGAGCCTTTAGTAGGATTTGTATTTAGAACTGGGTTTTGTTATTTGTTTGTTGGGGTTTTTTTTTTGTTTTCTTTTGGTAATTTTTGGGATGACCTAGTCAGTAGGCTTCCCACATACAAGCTGTTTGCAAATCCCTCATTAAAACTCAGTACAATTCTCAATTTTCCCCAGCATTAATACACACTAATTAATGCCTTGTATCCACCTCAGTGAATGTTACCTTGGATTTCTCTTTTAACTGAAATGGAAATTTCTATGCCAATGGATAAAAAATAACTTCACAAACACAAGGCAATTTTGTTTTAGTTAAGTTGAACAAGACAAAAAATTAATTAAATACATAAATACATCAAGTCATGCTTATCTTGCAGCATCCCATTTGTGTACATCTGGTTCTTTTTCCACTCTAGGGTGAAACTCCACAGGGATAAAGGCTGTATATTTTAAGAATGGAGCCCCCAAACCTGTTAATACTTACCAAGAGAAAAATAGCTGCTGATAGCCTGGTGGTGACTTTTTCTTGAGACCAAACTCTGTTCTGCAGAGCTAATATGAGCATGGCACTTGGCGTCCTGAGGTCTCAGTTCTAGCACCATCACAGTAATAATTTAAATGTAGTATGTAGATTTCTATATTGTGATTAATTCTTTCTGAAGTAATTTAATACAAGCAACATGTAGTAAAATATAATAAGAAATCAGAAAGTCAACTTGATGAACTCTAATGGCTAGTGTTACACAGGCTTAAACTAACCTAGTGATCCGTTTTCTCCTTAAGGTTAGTTAAGCCTGTGAATTTACTGAGCTTTCAGAAGCTCCATAGCTACTTAGAGAAATAGGTTCAATAACAGGATCATATCTCACTTTGCCAAAAGAAATACCTCAGGGTCCTTACTCTGATCTCATTGTGAAATAAGATAATAGAATTTAAAACTGTTATAAAAACTAGTAGAATTAACTGTATTTCATTCTTTTACTTAACAGTCTTAGAGAGAGCTGAGCTTTTCTGAGGAGAAGACAATTATCGAGTGTGGCACAATCTTTACTTGAGATAAAAAAAAAAAGATCAGGAACCTCCCATTAGAAATTGGTCATACATACAAAAGTCATAGGGGAAAATATTTTAAGAATAATCAGCAGTACAGATATAGGGCATCTCTCTTTTCTTGCCATTTTGTCTTTCCATTACAATATGCAACTCAAGTTAACACATTTATCTTTACATAAATAACTGTCATTCATAATAGGTCTTGCAGCATCATATGAAACCATAAGGAGGTTAGTACTTGATATCTCCTCCTACAACCAGAACAAGCACAGGTAGGACCCTGATCTCCGTTATTTCTGAAACAACGAACTAGCTTTTCATTGTATATCTTCCCTATAATACTTCCATTACCTTTTCAAAGGGCCAATGATATACCATAGATCTTAAAATCATTTGAATGTTTTTTCACCTGCTAAATAGCAACTGATAGAAGAATCAGGACTAGTGACTGAAAGAAAACCTGAGATGCAATATTTTCTGTTATTAAATAATTTCTCTGTTTCTCCGGAAGATTTATGGCTCTTTTTAACCTAATTAACGCATCTCACATTATATATGCATCATGATTTATGCAATCTTTTAATTCAGCTTCTATGTAACATTCCATCGTTATTTGTATATAGATACATTTAGTCATATTTTAAATGTGCTATCACTTTGCTATGCTGTGATTAAAGTTGGTGTTTACACAGTTTCAACTGAAGAAGTACAAACAGCACAAGTTCATGTAAAAGGCTATTTGAACAGACAGATCAGCAAATAACAGCTGTTACACTTTCAGATATGTCTGCAAGATTAATTATGTTTCTAACGTAGGTTAGGTGATGGACCTTTGAAAGGTGTCTTTCATACTGTTACACTGAAAACCTTGAAATCAAGCACTTTATGATGTTAGTGTCTTGTCAAAATTCTCAGTGTGTTGTAAATAAGGGATTTGTGACTGGTTTAATAAGATTAACAAATCTGTAAAATCCCATGTGTATATATACAAACAGTATATATATTGCTTCATATATATATGCACATATATATATATGAAGCACAAAAAAAAGAACTATATACCGAGCACCAACAGATGCAGCCCAAGCCCAAAGCTTAGAACACAGATCTTGGGGTTTGGCATTTGAAAAATATAAATATTAGAATATTGGATGTGTATAAATAAGGGAAATTACTTCTTGAACACAAAAAATGCTAAGTTCTCAATACCAGTACTTCTTTTTACATGCATTCTTTGATGACATTTGTCTGCTTGCTAATCAGAAAAAACATTTCAACATTTCAAACCTACTTATGTCAGAAAAACCTTTCATAAGTTTTCAACAAGTGAAGGTCTGAACAGAGAAAGCTGCAAAATGTGAAGGACTGCAACTCTGCAGTTACTGGTAAAGTGAAAATAAACAAACATTTTTCACTCTGAGAGTGCAGTTTCCCAGGTAAAAAATAAAAATACATGCTTCATTGAGTGGAATTAGAATCTAACTCCAGATTTAGAAAGGATACAAAGAAAAGTAGACATATATTTAGGGATTATTCTACCTTAGAGTATTTAATTCTTAATGCTTAAATAAAACAAAAAAAAAATAGAAGGGGAAAAGTAGATGTAAGGAAATATAGCATGATCTTCATGCCAGCAGAGTTCTCGACATGGCAAAATCAGCACTAGCATAATCTATGGGAATTCATGAGCTGAATGAGAATAACTAAGAGTAATATTGGATCATTGGACTGCCAGCACTCTGTAAGAGTTTCAGAAGACATATATGAGACTTTAGGTTTGCTTTCTGTGGGAACAAAATAAAATTATCAGTCAGATAGATTAGTAGTAAATCTAATTAATTTTGTGTTATCAGACTCCTCTACTCTGTGTTATTGCCCTAGAGGATGCCATCTTATGCTTTTCTCTGTAATTTTAATCCATTCTTACACTGGGAAGTGCTGTGACTCCTTTCTGCCCTTTCCACTTTGGTAACCCATGCTCTGCAAAGCAGAACTACATTAATGCATGCTATGAAAGGACTAGATGAAACTTGTGCCATTACATCCAGGCTAGCTAATGTGAGGCTCTGAGACTATCAGTTGACCGTTCCCTGATGGACCCTTTTGACTTTATCCATTGTTGCCTTATATGTGGAAATAGAAGATAACATTGATGCAACAAGGCTCTTCTTGGGAATTTCATCCCATCTTTTGGGGAACTACCTACTTCAAAACCTGATCATCACTGGAGACTAAAGAAAGATGAAAATCCTCTATTGTGTCTAAAGTTTATCTGAAAAGCACCTCACTTTCATCAGCAATCTCATTTTATATGTATTTTTGCATGTCTTCTTAGATTTGCCCTTTCTTTTGTTGTAAGAATTTGGAAGATAATAGCAAATAATAGTGTCATTCAATGACACATCTGTGGCAGCAATGTTTGGGTTTTTGGTTTTTTTCTCCTTGACTAGGAGTTAGAGTCATATTTTAATTTTTTTGTTGATTATTATTATGGTCTGAGTTTGAACCCAAAAAGCCAGATAAGTTTCTTCTCTTCTATTGTTAAAAATGTTGGGCGATTAGTTGCAGGTTGCATAGTTCAGTAAATCTCATTCTTTTTAAAGCTGAATCTCTTGAAAAACCTGACACTGCTCCAGACCTCACTGGTACTGATTTTCTCCTTATTTGTCCTCATTGAAAACTGCTACTTTCCCCCTCCTACAGAAGCTCTGTTTCCTACTAAAAATTTCAAGCAAAGCTTGGAGCCTAAATTTGTAAGGTACTGATGGTTCACAAGTATGTCTAGCCCCTTTGGCAGTGATTGAATTACTGATTTAAGCCCTTTAAGACCTATTACAAGCCTTCACTGCATAATTATTTGCTTATATGTTGTTCTAGGAACTTCTAGAGGTTTCAAAGTTAATTTGTTTTTGTGTCTGATCACATTTGGTAGGATTATTTATTATCCACTCAAGAAGAAAACATCCTAATTATTTTTTCTTGTTGATTATTAAGCTGAAGGTAAATACTTACAGACAAAGCAATACTTAAAGCTGCTTAGTTCTGCCTACGCATATGATATACTTGCACTGTAAAAGAAATTCATTATGATTGAAAATACCTGTTGTGAAATGTGAACTCAGAACAGTTTGTGTTGCAGCTATAAAAACATGGCTTTTTTTTTACTTCCCAGAAGGTTTGATTTTCAATTTTGGTTGTTGCGTCATAAGCTTTGTTAACTTCTTTCCTTTACCAGCAGGTAATGATTTAAATAAGCTTGTTGAATAACTCTCTTGTAGCGGTTAATACTTATGTTTGTCCTCTCACATAATTACTTTGTTATCTAAAGTTTAATAGGACATTGAAACATTTAATTAAAACTGTGTAAAATGATTACTATTTTGATTGAACTGGCTTTGGAACCAGCCAGTTTGTCAACATGAGCTCATCATGTCTTGCTTTCTACTCAAACTTTCATTACGGTCACATCTGCTTCCCTCAGTTCCTATATCAAAACTGACCTTGTGTTTACTGTTTTATGACCATAAAATTTCTCAGAGAAAAAACCCTTCAAATCTGTTCACAATTACATCCTATATCTCATGAATATTTTCAAACTGGGGGCATACAAATCACTTTAAGTCACATGCTGCTCATCTCAGAGCCAAAAGTCACTGTAACTACTGAGGTTATATATCAGTCTTTCTTCTTGTGCCTGGCAAGAGGAAATTTCAATCAATACTAAACTTTAAAGTTTATCCTACTTTTTATAAAAGCATCAGGATATAAAGAACAAGGGGGCTAAACACCCTGCTGTTGTATCACATAAATATTTTCTGTTACCCTTTAAAGGTTAGAAATTGCATAAAATGTAATATAAGCACCAGTGGTGTACTAATATATCCAAAAATGTGCATTAACGGAAAACTTCATACTCATTCAACTCAGATTTTTTTTTTACATACTTGACTACAGTTATTCAGAAAAATGGCTGGAAAATCACACAGAGCAGCCTTAAAGCACATTAAAAAACCTGCATAGTTCTGATTCTCATCATGTCCTTCTAGTAGGAAAACCACCAGGAAATCACCAATTCTTTTTCCCTCCCTAAACTATCTCCTCTGCCAGCCCTGCTTTCACCAGTCTCCTGTAAATTATTAATTATACTGGAGAGTGTGGCCAATCAGTACCCTGCTAAGATTTTGCTCAGGTCCAGTCCAAGCAGCGGTGAAATGATCTCCATTCTGAGAGGCATATTTCTTTTATTTTTGTTATCAGTCTTAAAAGTTAAGGTTGAGTGGACTTAGTACAATTCTCTTCTACTCCAGGTTTCAAAATGTAAATAGAGGTTGCGTTAATTGATGAGTGCTCAAAACTGAACATAGAGGGAATTTGTATGCAATAAAACTTTATGTCTGCCACCTTACTTATTACATCAAGTTATCAAAGTCCTTGTTTGGGTCTCACCACATATTTTTTTAAATGTCTTGTCTGTCAATACACAAGCAAGCAAACTTCTTTAAAAATAAAAAAGGGAAAAAAGAAATACAACAGACCCAAAAACATTTGACTGTAATGTAGCCATGAGAATTCTGTATTCTTGAACACGATTACAGACTTGGCCTGGTGCTCCAAAGACAATGGCTGTGTTTGCACAGCAAAATGTTGCCATCAATCAAAATTATACCAGAGAAAAATTTGTGTTGCTAGGTCCAGTACTGCAAAACCCTGGGTGATAACCACCTCATGCTCTTGCCCTGAGCCCAACATGGAGTATTTATGTGGGTAAGTGTACTAGTTACAAGGACCAGGACCAGTTTATCACTATGTGGGTATAACTAAAACTGTGTATTCTATACCCTCTGTGTCATGTCTGATGGACTGCTGATAATGGATCTTTTGCAGCACTGCCCAGGGCACACCTGACACCTCAGGCTACAAGTGAAGAACCCTGTGAGGCAGTGGAGTGTTTCTCTGACTTCACACCAATGACTCAGCTGTGATAACTCTCCTCTGGGGAGGCATTAGCACTTTCACACCCAGTCTGAGTGGGGTCATGTTTGCTAATGGGCCATTAGGGACTGGCATAATAGGGAGTTGCAAGTACCTAGACCATCAGATTCCAAAAATACCCCATAAGTCACAGAGTTAAATCACCCATTCTGAGACTCTCCACCCTGGGGGAGGTACTGGGCATTCCCACCTGGCCCTGAGCATATATAATCTTGGGGTTTGAGGACTTCTGATACCATTAATCGGATCCAGAGGATGACCAGAACCTCAGCAGGACTGTAACTGCCACTCTTGGCAAGACTGTGACCTCATCCTCACCCCTTTTCCTTTTACTTTGCACTCATGGGGACAACGTGGTGCTCAGAACACGGGCTAATGAATAGTGTTCAGTTTTTGTCCCAAGGTGCTGGGTTGTACATCTGGTTTTGTGGTTTAAAACCAGTTTTATTTTGTATAATTGTATTTATTGTAATCTTTTTAGTAAATTGTAAGTCTGATTTATAATCTCTCTTGAGCTGGGTTCATTTCTCCCAGTTGTTTACCTTTAAACCAGCACAGTCATCAAGAATAGACAGATTTGCAAAGGCATAAGTCAATGCTTGGTCTTACACTCAGACCATTATTGCCTGACAGTGTGTCAATAATATCTGTGAAAGATGAAAAGTGACCTGGACTCACATATCATACCTGTTGAAAGCTGTACAACATCTGTGTTTGTACCAGCTTTCCTCATAAATAACATTAGGATTACTCTCACAGAAATTGAAACATTAAATGACTATGAGGATGCAGAAGAGCAAAACAGATATATCACTATGTGGATCTCTTTTCTGGTTTTGAAAGACAAGATTGTCCGGTGCTCCTCTTCACTAAATATGTTGCATTATGGTTTGTTTGTTTGCTTGTTTTGTTGGGCATTTTTACTTGTTTATTTTTGTTGTGGGGTTTTTTTTAATCTCTATAGTCACTAAATTGACACTTCTAGATTTTTTATTCCAAATATTAAGTATTGAGTCTAGTCCAAGCAAGAGAGATCTAGGAGCTGTTCAGTAGACTGGTTTACTACTTTGAAACCAACTTTGGACCAACAAATAGGGTGGTTATGAGTTAATCCCTTGAGGACGATGTTTTACCTTTTCCAAATCCATTCATAGAACTTGAATTCTGTTTGCTTTGAATAATTCTATCAGCAAACTTGGTGACATAATTTCTAGAAGACTAGAATTCCTCTTGTTCGGTTTATGAAAGAAATACAAAGTTGAGGTGTTATCAAGCTTTCCATCAAATTAAAAAGAAATAAATAAATCAAACTTTTTTATGCTTATTATGCTCTCTTGTAAATATGCAAACTGTGAAAGTTGCATTCATCAGCTGGAAGTATTCCAGTGTCTTAGTTTAACAAGACAAAATGTCTGTTAAAGAGGGGCAAGAACCTTCCCGGGATAGAAAGAAGAAAAAGTTCTCCCTCCAAGATATTATTATTATCACTATTTCAAAATTAAGAGGCTTCAGGCACAAAATATAGAAAAGGGAAATAACAGTTCTTTACTAATATATATATATATGTCTCTGTGTGTGTGTGTGTGTGTGTATGCATATATATATATATATATATATATAACAAAACCATAACAGAACAAACAAAACCACCATAACCAAAACTTTCATACAATTTAGTCCTATTGTTTTGTCCTTCAGTGCAGTTATAGTTACAAAGAGCAGAAACACTGAAGCTGCAGAGGGAGTGATGCTGATTCCAAAGTTCACATGGGACCTTTCCTGTGGGCAGATCAATGACCCTCTCACCATCCTTATGAAAGCATTGTGGGGTTAGAAGCAACTTTGTAGATAGCACCACCTCCCAATGAGTCAGAGGCAAAATCCAGGAGGGGTGGCTGTCCTCAAAGGAAAACAGAGCAGGATGTGCTGAGTCAAGGGCAAGCCAGGGCCACTCCCAGTGCTGCTGCAAGTCCAGCAAAGTGACAGCTGGGCAGCCAAGCAGATGGAACCAATGGCAAGGGGCACGGGCAAAAATGAGTATGGGGAAACCTCTCTCTGACCACTTCCCAAACCAGGGAAAAGTAAAGTCAAAGAAAAAAATCCTTCCCCAACCAAATTCAGACCTCTCCCCCCAAATCCTCTCCAGCCATCACTTTGGAATACAAAGCCATTAGGTAATCCTTTTCTTAGGCTTTAGAGATTTAGTTGGCTCTGTTAGGTAGTGAGAAAACTGAGCTCCAAGCAGCCACCTCATTGTCTCCCAAGCCCCGAACCATTGTGTTGGCAAGGGACAAAAAAATTCCATGAAAGATTTTGAAACTAACATCCAGCAAAGATGACTACTAAATCTATTCTAAGTTAGATGGGATGCCAGATGATCAGTAACAAGTCCTGTAGCATCTGGCACGCACATCCATGAAGGCTCAGCCAAAATTGGGGAACTTTTATTGAGCAGTACACTGATGACAAACATGTTATGTCAAAGAGGAGTGGGAAAAAATAAATGAAATTGTTTAAGTATTTCAAATGTACATTAAAGATGAACTTGTTTTGAATACAGCTTAACAGTCAGCTTCTGGGGATTTTATTCAAAAACAGGTCTTCTGTAACAATGAAACCTAGGGTAGAATAAAGCATAAATTTCTTCAGAGAGCATGAAGTTGTACAGTGAAAGTACACCAGAAGAGCACACCCTGAATGAACATCTTTGCTTCTACCCTGAGGAGTGCTGTGAATTCCACAGTAAAAATATGCAGTTGTTTGTTCACCTGTGAGCAGGTCTTGGTCATCTCTTCCATATGACACTGTGATCCTCCTCTCAAGAGTAACTTATTTTTGTCAAGTAATACTCGGCAATCTGACAGATCAGCACTGTATATTCAGCTAGGGCAGTGTAAACATTTTGTATGTGAAAGTAACTGTCATACTTGCTAAGCTCATGGGGAATCTTACTCATAAATGACTGCAGTAGGTACCAATCAAATGCAATTTGCTGCTGATATTGTAGACCAGCAATTTCAATTGCTACTGTAATTTTAAAAGTAGACTTAGGAAAATAGTAAATACAAGGTATTTCTACTATTTCAGGGTAGTTTTCTTTGGGGTAACACTGTCTTTATCCTTGAGCAGAACATATAAGTATTTGAAAGTAGGCACGTTTTGAAATTATTTTTGTGCTGTAATCTCCAGGATACCCTCAGGAAACCAGGGTTTGTTAAACAGAAATATTTTCATGAAAATATTTTATGGTAGTAGTAAGCAGAATACCAGCTAAAGATATTTTTCAGCCTTCTTTGAAAAGTTTAGCAGAAAAAGAGACACTTATTCAATCTTTTCTTGTCAATTCATCAGGAACATCCAGATCACCACTAATCCAGATGAGTATCTTAATTTTCACACTACAAAGAGTATTTATTCACTTAAGAAGATTGGGATTAAACAGTTTTGCTGGCTTTATTTTCTTAAAGAATCTCAGATAAAATAAAAAAAAAACAAACAAACCAAAAACAACATACCCCCCCAAACACCAAAAAAAAACAATAAAAAGGAAAATCCCAAACAAAGAAACAAAAAAAACCCCCACCCCCCCAAACCAACAAAAACCAAAGAAACAAAAACAACCAAAAAGCCCCCCTAAACTGTAACCTCTAAAAAAATTGAGTGAGGACCAAATTTTCAAGGGAAACTTTTAAATTATGCTTAATTTATTGAAGATAGTTTATCATGGTCTTTGGGATTAGATTCACTGGTAACATAGGCATAATTTAATTATTGTGCTAATGTATTTTTTGTTTATAAGTTGTGTCTTTCTAGTTTACCTGCTTTGCCATGAGATAGTAGTGTCTTGTCAAGGTACTTGACAACACTTCAAAGTCTCCAACTGACCTTTAAAAAAATCAATAAGAAGAAACCTAAAAATTTAAATAGTAACAAGCTCTTAAATTGCCAGGTTAACATTTTCAGCTTAAGACCTGGACATTTCTACATGTGACTTCATAATGCATTGTACTTTGAATAGTGTTTCAGCAGAGGTGGAAAACAGCTCTTTGCATCTGAAAGGATACTTTTTTCACAAAGACTAGTTGGGAAGAAACAAGTATTATCAGGGGTTCATGTTAAAAAAATAATGAAATGTCTATTTTTAAACTCCTATTTCTACAGACTAGAAATCTCTTATATGAAAATCTATTTTATTAAGGGTGTTATTAGCCATGTCTTGCTTAATGACCTAAATCTCATCACTGTTGCTACATCTTTTCCTTAGGAGGAATCCAACAGAATGAGAAAGAAAACAATCATGAAACAATGGCTTTACAAAGACAGAGTAGAGAAGAGGTTGCCAGGGAGACAGAGCAGGAAGTACTGCGGATGTTTGTTTGGAAGTGTTGGAGAGAGCTATACGCGTGGACAGAGTACCTTAAGTACTGTATCCGAAACTATTCAGTGAAAGTGAACCTGTAGTTTTGTCTTTTCTGACAATTGCATGCTTCCATTAAAGTCACACGAAGACAAATGAGAGCAGGGATTAAAAACTATACGGGTATCTTCTTTTTCATAAAACAAAACTCAGTAGGACAGAAAATGTTACATATTTTTATTGTGTATTATTCATGTAACCACAGACTTCCAGTAACTCAACTCTATGCTGCATGTTAAAAGGTTATTCAGTTATAAAACAAAAAGCATTGGAAATACATAAAAATCAGTTATTGTAAAGCAATAACTTTTAATGTACAGTATTGAAATGTAAATGACTGAAGAGTTTAGCAAGTTTTTATTGATTTGCTTCATGAAGCAAACTTTGGAGATGAATAACAGAAGCTATCCTTCATGTAATCAAACTTACCTCTGACCTTCAACCAAAGAGATCTTTATAAGTCTGTCACTGGATACATATAAAAGAATACAGCTCTCTTTTTTTAAATGCCAAAAGAGAAAGAATGCTGAAATGTTTCTATTGCTATGTGACATATACATATAATTTCATTCATAAAACCTGGTTAACTGTACAGAGATATCATTGTAATGATTTTCAACTGGATAATAAAGTTTGAGAAACAGATTTATTTCTTATTTTACTGAAATAAATTTTGTAAGCTGCATTTCCACTGAACAGATGGTGTGCACTAAAAAATAATGTTGTACAATATAGCAGAGTTGTTTAGCCTTGACAATTTAAAGTGAGTATGCACACGTGCTTTGATTTTGATATGCTGACCAAGATCATCCATTTGAAAGTTGGTACCACTGAGATGAAACTCACAGAAAATCATAGATATGTTCCTGTTCTCAGTTGTGCAGCATTTTGAACATGAGTAGCTTTTTACTCTTTTTATTCTGTATTTACATTTACTTGATTTGGGCACTTGCTGTCATGGAGGTAGCTTAATTTGCTTCTATCAGATTAGATGCAAATATCATACCTATTTCCCCTACCTATTGTAATAAATCTGCTGCACATCTTATTGTCTGTCACTGTCTTTCTTTTGGAGGAACCCTCTGCTATGTCCTTAATTGGACAGGATCAATATTTGGCAGATGTTTCTTTTTTATATCCCAGTTCCACCTTTTGCCCTGCATCCCAAACAAAACTGAAGGGTAAAGATGTCTTCTGAGCTCAATAAACAAATATTTTAACATAGGGTTGTCAACATTTTATAGAGTCACAGACTTAAGATTGCACGTGACGTTCAGGAGGTTTCTATTCTCACACTCCTCCTCAAAGCAAGGCCTATTCTGAATTCACAATAGGCTACTTAGAGTATTTTGCCTCTGTTTTTTGAAAATGCTCAGGAATGGAGATTTCCCAGCCAGTCTGTACAACTTGCTCCAATACTTAGTTATCTTTTTGGTGAAAATTTTTTCCTTATATCCTGTCAGAGCTTTCCCCTATATTAATGCATGAGAATTGTTTCTCATTTTTCTGCCCCGCATGTCAATAAATAGCCTGCTATCATCTCATAATGCTTTGATTTCAATGGAATATAAGAGCATTGTTTGGGGAGGAGAACAAAGATCCACTCAAAAATCTTACAAATCTTCTTCCAGGATTTTACCTTTACCATACACTTGGGAAAGAACTCAATGGCAGCCTATATGATATTTCCTCACAATATTCCTCACTCTGCCAACAATTTATGGCTCAGGAATTCCCTAAAACTCCAGTGAAACTTTTGCATCAAATAAGCCTTCATGCATTCGATTGATTTACATTCTCCTGCTGTAAGGACCTCTACAGCTTAACACTAGTATGTGTGAAGAATTAAATCTATTTTTCTTCAACCTGCCATCTAATATTTATATTTGATAACTTATTATGAACTCAGAACTCTGAGAGGCACTGAATTATTTTGCATTTCCACCCTTTACAATATTATTAGATTGTGCTGTGTATACCTTCAGTTGACTCTTTTTCAGACTAACTTCTTATTTATTGCCCATTCTGAGGTGGTTTCCTTACATTTCTGTCCTTTTTGAGTCCTTTTCTAGTCAAAAGAAATCCAAAAATTGTCTTGAGATAAGAGGATCAAAACTGCACAAACTACTTACATATTTATACAGCAGCAACACCGTCCATTTTGTTTACCTTTCCTCTCTGTATAAAAGAAGATTTTCTGTTCTTTTCCCCATCCTTGTCTGTATGAACCCTTTTGGAAGCAATACAGGTCTGGTGCCTCCATCAAATTTTTTGGAAAAATCCAAGATATTAGTCTCTATTGAAGTGGTCTGATCAGAGTTCAATGTCTGTATGTAAAGTCAGAACCCTGTTTTCCCTATAATTTCATATTTATCATCTTTGAAATTCATGAGCCATTACATTGTTGATTCAGTATTATGGATTCTTTTCAGATACCTTATGGCTGTTATCTACATATTGCTTTTTGGTTTTTAATTTTGGACTTGGTAGTGTGCGGATGAAAAACTTTCAGATTTTGTGTGTTTGCATAAGTGTGTGGTTGAAGTTTGAATGAGAAAGGAGTAATTATTTTTGTAGACTTTCAAATAAATTGTTTATAGCAGTCTTAGATGCAAAAGACCTCAGATTGTCTGGATTTCCTTTCTTTAATTATTTTTAAAAATTGACTTCATAATTTTTATCAAAGTCCTCTTTCTTTACGAATAAAACTGTAGTAATATGTACGTTTGCTGTCCTAAAAGAATTAATGTCCCTATATTCGCAATTAAAATTCAGTCATTCATATTTACTGGAATCAACAGATAAACAAAGAAGAAGGAATAATATATTGAGCAAAGCAGATTTTTTCCTCATTGACAAGTGTATTTTTAATCATTAATGATCACACTGTACAGTAGATCAACATTTTGATGAAAGACTGAAAAAAAATTGGCTGATTTGTAAAAGTAAAAAGGTTTGAGTAGTCTGAGGTCTCTTCATCTCTCTATATTAAATACTTGAGCAACAGAGAAAACTCTTTCTCGTTTAGCTGCCATATGATTGTAATGTATGTTCATATTCTCATTTCCAAGTAACATCCTGACATTTTTAGTTAAGGGCCTTAACTTTCAAAATCTGTTGTGTAGGCAATGCTCAAGTGAAAAGTATCAGTGAAATTCTGGAGACAACTAAGATAGGATTTACATAATTTCCTGAACTGCTAACTACATTTCTTTCTAAAGTGAATTCTTGGGTTCAGATTTTTGTTGACTAGTGCTGGGATCTTTTTCTCTGCTCCAAGCCCACACAAGTTACATACTTAGGTAGGTATATGATTTGAAAGGTAAGAGCATCTCCTTTGGGGTTTAGGTTTTGGAGGACTATAAAGTACTATGTCATTATCTCTGAATCCAATAAGAATACTGTCTAAAGAATGTAATTTGACATAGTTACAGAAATAGTATTATACAAATTGTCAGAGCTCATCTTTTTTCATTATTTTGATGGCGTAAAAGTCATCTTTTCTTCCATCAGAGATTCCCAGTAGATGTGGAAAAGTTATCTTTCAGGTCTGTCATCACCCTAGCTCTCTGAGCAGATGCCAGTAAATTGGGCTCTGAACACCTTAACTATCACTAGAGTTCTTTGACAATGTGCTGCAGTTTCTTGCTTTCTGATATCTGGATGGTAGAATACAGTAGTGTTGAGTGAAAGCAAAAATGAAATGTCTTTCTTCAGTGAAACTAGCATGGACAGTTTTATTTTAAGAAATTCCCATGAGTAAGATTTTGATTATTGAGTTAGAACAGAGTTTTCAACTCTTATGATTTTATTGAGTATTTGATTTTGCTGAGATTTATACATCTCTATCTGCCCCAGCTGCTGAAATTGGATTATTATCTGAGAAGGTAAGTTTTCTTTTTTGAAAGATAACTTCTGCATGACTGCTTGATTTGGAAAATAGCTTGATTAAATTTAAATAGTCAGGCCCTATGGGAAAACAAAGAGAATCTAAATTACATATTCCCTATATCTCAAACCCATAAATAGATACACACTTTGTGAAAATTAATTTATTAATATTTAATAATTTTTAATCAGAGAGAGAATAGAGAGAGAAAGAATGTTTCATATTTAAACTTGATGACTGAATACATTTTTTTCTAAAACAGCTATAATTTAACTTGAAGATGGAAGAAAAGGACAATAAATTAAAGAGGTAAATTATTTCTGTACCCCAGTTTGAGACACCAGTGAATTTAACACAGATTTTTTACCTGGACACACACTTTTTTGTACCTTGTGTGCTTAGAAAATGCAAGCAATTCTATTAAGTTTACTCACATTTCTGAAATCTTAGTGAATTTTAGGCCATTACTTAGAACAGGGTGAGATTACATGCTTGGGTGTGAGAAGGTGGAGAAACCCAAGCGAATACCCTGACACAGGTCTTCCCAGGGCTTTCCCCACATCCCACCACCAATAGGCCTCTTCAGGGCACTTTTCAAATTGAGAGGTGTGACTCTTACTGAGCTGTCAGATCTATTATAGGATGCAGGCACTTGGGGATTGTACAGTCCTGTGTGGAGACGTTCAGGGGAGGAATCAAAGGAGAGATCACAGTGTCTTTTGGAGAAAAAAAACATAGGAAAACCAGGGCTGTGGTGACAACAGGGACAGGTCACCTGTGAGCAGGCTGCAGGTCTGTATGGAAATCCAGCTGTGCTCTGCCCTGTACCACTGCTGTCTGTCCTATCTATCCATTGACCTCATTTTGCAACTATCGGGGCTCTGTTCAGTGCACATGTGCATCTATATCACAGGTGGAGTCAGCCAGCAGGTCACAGGGGCCTGTGAATCTATGGTGACAGCAAATATGTGGTCTGGGAGCCATAGGTGCTTACAGATGAGTCTCAGGGAATGAGGCAGTCGAAGGACCTGGCTGCTAGAGAAATAAGATTGTCCATGCCATCTGCTAGTGAGACCGTAGGACTTGGGTATCTACTGAGAGCCCCCACTGTGTGTGCATTTAAAAGATGGCATGTGGAGCTAGCTGTGGCCTCAGGGGCTCATATGCCCAGATGTCAGCAGATGGGGAGACTGAGATCCAGGGGCAAATTCTGCAGTCTGCAGCAGTGTCTGAGCCCAGTGCTGGAGGCATCTACATGGAACATATGGATCTTCAACCTGATCAGACAGAGAGGAAAGCAGGATGAAGCTTTTAGTACTGTATTCATTCAAGTGCTGTGCTTTCTGTCTGTCTTGATCTATATTGCTGGCCATGTGTATGTTTATATGCATTTTAAATATATATATGTATGTTTGTGTTTGCCTGTTCTGCATATTGGGTATACATGATCTGCCTCCCTACTGGTCAGACCCGGGGACATGAATCTTCATCAGCCTCACCTCCATTAGACCACCACACTGATAACTCCTATAAGCATCTAGCTCACTTTTGGCCCTTGAAAAATCACCCCTTTGTGCAGCTTGATTTGATCACAGAAATCACAGAAATAAACAGAATTGAAAAGATGGCAACAATTCCAACTTTACAAAGATTTTGTCTACTATTATCATCTGTATTGCACACTCCTGAAATGCTCAAGCTGGTTATATCTGAGGTGCAAAATTGTAACTGGCTTTACACAAGCTGCCACTGTTTAGTCAAGAAAGGCTTTTTCTGTGTGAAAATATTGATAATATTTCTGACTTTAGGAAAACCATATGGGAGGAGATAGAGAATAGTAGTAGGAGGTAGCTGATATTTCATTCACTTTGCAAGCTGGGTAGTGTAATCATTTAATCAGATGTGTGACCATCATATTTTTTTTTCATATTTTTGGTCTTTGTGAATACTTGAAATTAATTAAAAATATTCTAATAAAGAGGCTCAAATAGGGCACTTTACATTTAAATAATTTGCATAATAGACTCAATATCTGCCTCAGTCATACGGTGAGACATCCATTAAGCTGATTAACCTGGACTGATCTGTTCCTACGCAGCATGGAATTTTTCTGAGGTTACCAGTGCTTCTGGAAGTGTTGGATCATTCAGTCTCATAAAATGCAAGTAAAGCACATCTTTCAAAGCAGTTTTGCCAGTATAAACAATCTTTAAAAATATACTTTTGCTATTAGTGAAACAGGATAATATCAGGTGAGTAACTGAAGATAGAAGCAATTCGTACTTTATAGGACATGGAAACTGGAATAAATTTTGGGTTCTCAAATAACAGAGATACTGGAAAGCAATATAATCCCTACTTTCAGTCATGGTGACAATTTGGTTTGAATTTGTGTACAGTAATATTGTCTGAAGCTCATGACAAATTCCATGGGTGCCTACAAAATAATTTTGAAGTGAAGCAAAGGGTATCTCCTCTTGCTTGGGTAAGATAATGTTGCTTAGAAATAGGCTCCTTTTATGATGTTTTATTCTTAAGTGGAATTTACCAGACAATCATTTAAATAGTTAGTAATTACCTGAATGGATAATGAAATCAGCTGTAATCTATTTAAACTATGGCCTGACTCCTAATATTGGTCTGCACCAGGAGGAAGTATGGGTGTAAAAACTTGCACTATGACATAAAAACTAGCAATCTAGGAATAGATTATCTAAAAATGTTATCTGAGTGAAAGTAAATCCCTTTTTATACTAAAATACAAAATTTAGTTGCATTAATTAGAAGTGTACACCATTGAAGATAACCTTTTATCTCCCTGACTTCCCCATTCAATTGGAATGTTGCACTTGATATTGAAATAGAAATAGTGTTTTGCCTCTCTGTTTTCTGTCAGTGGTCCAAACACAGATGCTGCTAACAGATTACACAGCCTTTGCAATTCCTCCTCCTCAGACTAGTTTTTCTATATTATTTAAAACTCAGAAAATAAACCTTGCATTGAATTGCACAGGTAAGTCATATATCAAGGTAGCAAAAATTATAGCACTGTTTTTCAGCTCATTACATGCTAAATTACTGGTGCTCATGGACTTCATGCTGGCTTTTGACAAGGGACTCTGTTGCAGTCCAGGTTAGATAAGAGCTAGACAGTTGGTCCATTAATCAAGTGAACAATTTCAGCTTCACAGAATGCTAGCCTCAGATGGTCTAAATTGGCTTAGTCAGTGGAGCTCTGCTGCCTTACTCCAAGGTCATGACCCCCATTTTTTATCTGATTTGTTAGCTGAGACAGCCAATGGGTTAAGCTACATGGGGAGAATATTTTATTTTAGTTCCAGACACCTGCAGTTGACTTCAAGTGATGACACAATTTTTCACTGTTCACAAATGCTAATATTCCTGTGCCGGGAAAGCCAAATTTGACAGGGAATATCAAATTATTTATCATATATTTCTGGGACAGGCATAAAATGCTTTTGACTCATGAGTGTCCTGATGGTAGAGACCTGCAGGAATGGTGGAGTGACCTCATTGCTTTTACCTCTTTCGGCATCTTCATTCAGTTATCTACAGGTTTGCAAAAAATTTAGGGTCCCTATAGTCCAAGTCTCTATACATATAAAAAAGTAGATGCTCACCCCTTTTCCTGTCTGAAGTCAGTACTTTTAAATATGAAGAGATATCAATAGGGAACAGAGAGATTTGTGAGAATACAGAGACAATCAGACCTATTCTGCACCAGCCACTGCATGTCCACATCCAGGAGCCTGCATGCTCTCTGCCAGGTGGGTGTTGAGCTCTGGCACCTGCTCCGGCACACATTGCTGCACTTCTGCCTGAGCAAAGCTGCCACATGTGGAAGTGTTCAGGCCACAGGAGGAGGTGGTAGCATAGATAAAGAGGGATTTGGAATGAGGCAAATCTCCTACAAAGGAGGAAAAATGGCCAGTTGACATGTGCCAAGCAGCTGCAAGGTTTGTACATTCATTTCCTGCTGATTGTGGAGAAGGTCATCTGCCAAACCAGATTCTGGCACTTGAATTTACTGTGTGAGAACTTTACCCACAAGGTCTCCTCCCAAACACTCTCCAAAAGTCTAGAAAGTGTTAAAGAGTTTTGCTACTGTTCATTCTATAAGGAAATATCAATATTAATTTCCTCTTTATTTAATAAAACAAATCCATAATGACGAATATTACATCTTCCATTTTCTAGCACCTGGTGTGGAAAAAATAATTATAATTCTCCCAGTGATGGGCATGTCCAGTAGTCATGCTAGACTGAGTTTTTACATCATGTATGCAGCCTGACTTTTGGTTTCAAAATTAAAGGATATTGTGCCAGGTATCACTTTGTGGGGGTAGACTATGGCTTTCCTCCTACAGTCACAACTTGGCATATGATATATTAAAACAAGCTACTCTGTCAGTTTGTTTTATAAACATTATTAATATTTATAAAAATTTCATTTCACTTGGATAAATTGTTGACTAATGTCAGTTCTATCACTATAATGGCTTTTCCATTTCCAAAATATGTTTCTCATGATCACTATATTTGAGGATATGATGACCAAAGACAGAGGAGCTGTGGTAAAAATGGGTAGAAATTAGTTCTGATTTCATAGAGTGAGAAATTATGTTTAGTAAATGGCAAAAACAATTTTCAGCAATCTTAACCTAAAGGAAACCATATAATGGATAATTTTTATATATGTTGATAGATTTTTAAATTGGTCTGTTTTCCAGTAATCTGCTCCCCAGAGATGATATGCAGAATGTACAGGTTATAAAAAAGTTTTAAAAAATATTTGTTTGCAATTTTTCAGTGTCCCAGATGCCACCAAAGTACAGATATCTTATACCTGATGGATTGTGTTAATAGACTCCATGAGAAATACACAATGTAGAAAACTGAAACACAGAGAAAACCAACCTAGCATTATTAGCATCCTATTAATAAGAAAATAAACTGTCTCCTGGTTTCTACTCCGGTTTATAACAGAGAACAAAATTATTATCCCAATGGACTCCTGCAATAGTGATATGTACTAGGTCAATGAAATACTCTGGAAAACCCTCTGAACTATGAATAATTCTGAAACTTGAGTACGTTAACAAACAGTTTTTGCTTTGATCAACTTCAGCCATGTCCAAATTTTGAAAGAAAAAACCCAACACTTTAGCTATGCTACAGAACAATTAAAAAATTCAATTTATGCACCTAATTTTGTGAAGTGGAGACATACTTTTCTTTCTCGTCCAGTGCCAATCCCCTACAACCCTTTACATTGCAAATGTGTGGATAAGGAACCTGTACACACAGCTGTGAAGCATATTCCACTTTCAATTAACTAATATAGATTGTTAAACTCTACCATTTCCAGCAATTTGCACTGGCAAGTATCTATCAATTCTAATTGTTTCAGATTTTCTTCATATATTATCACTTTTTTTTTCTTGTTGAGAGGTAGCACATCAAGAAAGTCTGTATTTTGTTGGTTTTAATATAGAAAAATGATGTATTTTTGCTTGTATTATATGAACAGAAATATAATTACATTTTTCATGCAGTATTCAATCCTATAAATTGTGGAATGGAAAATAAATTTTGCATATTAAACATTCGTCATCGGTGGATCTTTTTAAGGCTTAAATATATGATATGGGCCCTATAATTGGAGCACACAGCAGTTAGATTACAATAAACAATTGTAAATACTTTTAGAGATTCGAAAGGTTGCTTAGTTTCAGAACTACATCTTTTTTCACTATCTAACTCTTTTTATAAGTTTTCAGTTTATCCAGTAGTGATGATCTGATCATAGAACAAGAGTGTCAGATGTATAGGTATGTGATTTATCTTTTTATTTTCTTTTTTTCTTTTTTCTTTTTTCTTTTTTCTTTTTTTTTTTTTTTAAATTTTCATCAGTATATTCCAAATTCTGGAGTTTCCTTGATTAATTCACAAATTGATTAAATTTCTGTTTTTTTCATATAAAATAAGGTGATTCTGAGATGTGAAAAATAATCACTTCAAATGAAACACAAAGTGTATCTGAAGAGTTAGAGGACAGCATATGCACATTCATATCCTACTGCAGTTTGATTTACCTATGTATTCACTACCATAAAATGTTGGTCCAATCAGCAGAATTACCTAAATATGGAGGTGTCTCACATATATCGATGGTTTGAGATATTGCTGCTGACAGTCAATTAAATTAAATGTCATAGATGAGTATTTTTACTGACAAGTGCGCTGAATTAGGAAGATACTCACTTAATGTCCTTAGTAATTTAATCATATTGAAATATGAGGTTCCTGTCCACCTGTAATACTGATCCTATTCATAATGTACTCAGAATGAAAATTAATGGTTATCATTGGTTAAATGTGCACATGTCTAAGTTCAACCATCTTTGTATTTTTCTTGATTATTTTTGTGACTAAGTACACATCTGGTGATGTACAGTTTTGATCAGACACTACCTCAAGCATATTTAGAAAAAAAAAGGCTTATTTTTTCTGAGTTAGTTACATAGTCTTAAATAATAATTTTCATTGACCTTTTCTGATCAGAATGCCTTAATATTTCGTCTCATAAAAACAGCATGCTCAAAATTGCAGTCACCTTTAAAGAGCAAAACTCTAAAAACCCCTAACTTTGATTAGAATCAGTAGGAGTCTCATATAGAAGGTTTTGGTCTACCAGTTTTAAAGATATTGGGAAGTTTAATATCTATTTGCAGTGGTTATTACATACCAGTGTCACAGAGAGCCTTGAGAAGATGTAAGAGAAATACCATCACAGCCAGAGGCAGTTTATCAGGGGTACCAGGTCATAAGCCAGTTGTTCAGCTTGTGATGGAGAGAGAAAAAAAACTTCACTATCTCAGTTTTTATGTCTTTGCTATGTCAAGTTTCTTGATAACTAAGGAATTTTGTGTGCCTTCATGTAAGCCTTTCTATCTCTCTGGAATAACAGAGAGCAGAAGTTACTGTTGTGAATATACTTGGAAACCATGATTGCCAAATGTGATATTCTGACAGACTGATGGGCTGCATCAGCTCACAGTGATGCACAGCTGTCATGCATGGATGACAGCCTTCCTGCCACTCATATTAGATGGATATGGAAAGAGTGTTACCAGAAGTACTTTCATTAAGTATGATGGGGCCTGAGTGAAGTCATTTTTCTAAAAAAAAAAAAAAAAAACAAAACAAAAAAGAAAGAAAGAAAGCTGGGAAGAATTTACTAGTCTTTATTTTTGCCTTTTTTTTCCTTCAAAAGAGACAATCTGTTATTAAAAATACAAATACACAAATGAAGAAATGAAGAACGATGACACACAGAAAGCAACAGAACTGAGTCAATATGACTTAAGGATTACAATGGCATTGATTTTATAAATGCATTTCCCAAAAATATACACTTTTGTGTGAGACTCCTCAAGCCCTTGCAGATAATATACAACCCTTTCTTTTTTTCTTTCAAGACAATTTCACAGCTAAGATTTGATTTTGCAGCCATTTTACAGGCAATATCTGAAAACACAATCCTTTCTGGAGTTTATTTTAATTTCACTGAGAACATAATGGTATATGACACATAACCATCTGAGGTAAACTGTAAGATGGAGGGAAGATGAAACTTCACACAGTCTTATCTCAGCCCAGCTCCTCACATCTTAGAATCAGAATGAGAAATATATAGAGAAAATTTCATAAAAAGTAAAAAAGTATGAAAGTATGATAAAAGTATATTTTTGCTGCTTTTCTTGAATAGTTTTCCTTTCTGTGGAATTTGAGTTTGGTTCAGGTTCAATTAATATTCAGCTGCACCAAAAAGATTCCTTAGGTCATGGGGAGGTTTTATAGTCTTGCTTTGGCTGACAATATATGTACATGTGTGCAACCTGAATAAATGCATTGTACATGTAGAGATAGTTGTCCAAGTATTTAGAGAGCCTTTAAAAATGAGAAGTATAAGAACAGGTTCTAAACAGGCAAAACATTTTTTTTTTCACATGCCTACTATGAGGGCAGTCTTGGATCTGCCTCTAAGGCAGGGAGAACATACTAGCTAAGGGCTGGCATGTTAAACTTGGGGAAAACAACTTACACAGTCCATAGTCCTTTGTGCATGTCTCTGAGAAACCCTAATTCATAATTTCTATTTCAGGCTTTCTAAGGATTCAAGTCAGCATCAGTGTGTAAGATGACTCTGCTTCACAAATACAATTTTTTTTCCACTTGATTTTAAACCAACATTTCATACACCATGTTTTTTCTTATCAGAGATTAAGATTTTCAATTTAGAACTTTCACAGGGTCTTTGATGATCTGCTTCCAAAGAGAAAGTTGTCCTTTTGTCAGAGTACTGCTCTACTTTCAGCAACAGTGTTTTTTTCTTTGAAAGGTAAATTAAAACGGTTCTACTTTTGAAATGTATACTGTGTTATATGTATTTAGCTATCAGTTATTTTACTAAAAAAATCTGTTGAAAGAGTCATAGGTTGCTTGCAATCAAGACAAATACAGGCTGTGTGAAGTACATATGAACATATACATGGCTCCATTTTGTACATGTAAGCTCTTCTTCTGTAGTATTAAATAACATAATACAGTGTCTCTATGGTGCCTATGTAGGCTAGGCTTTTTATGAGGGGGAAATTATGAGAGTGCCAATATTAATATTCTTTTTCAATTTTTCAAACAAAAGCATACTTCCCTTATAGTAGCAGTCTTTAGATAATCTTTATGATCTCTGTATATATGCTTGGCTTTCAAATTAAAATAAAAGTATGCAGAGTCTGGTATTCATATTTTCACTAGCAGATGCTGATGCTATTCAAGTAAAGCATACATAAATACCTACAAAATTGTTTCTAACTTGCACAAGGTGAAATGACTGAGGCACTCCAAAACTGATGTTAACTACTATGATGTCTTAATAGTTGGATGCAATTGACATGTAAATATCATTCAATATTTGATATCAAATCTCAAACTATACAGTCTTTACCATTCAATACTAATTCAATACACTAAAATGTAAGCACAATGGATGGAGAAACTAGACACACACTGCAATATAACTAGAATGTACATTGTTATGTTTGATATTTTCACCTCTAGATCTAAATCCTAACAGTAGTGGATGACAAAAACATAGTACTCTTTATCTTTCCCTTCACACGCTTCCAACACCTTAGCTCAAAATTTTATAATAAAATTCACTTCCCTTTCCTTCTCCTGGTGTTGAGAGAGTCTACTCAGAACTGTTACCTGGTGTGACCCAATAAAGAGGTAATCACAATACTGTACTATGCAAGCCTTCTGATCACAGAAGCTCTTATTCAACCTGCTGAATAACTCCTTGAGTAAATTTTTAGGACATGAGTGTTGATGAAAATAAGAGCAACCTGTAAGAAAACTATTACTTTGGGTATCCTACTCTGGAAATTGTTAAATAGTTAAAGAATGCGTGTTGCATAAATGAAGAATTCATCTGACTTTTGCTAAAGTAACAGTGCTATTAGCTCAGAATATTATGCACTTCTCTGTGTACAGAAAATAGTATTGTCCAACACTTTATACTGCTATAATCATTCTAGTCTTGGGCAATAAATTGTGTTCCTTGTCTTTCACATTCATAATATTCACTTAAATGTTATCTTCCCTCCTTAATTCAGAAAACGTTTGTTCATAATATGCAGAGAAGAAAACAGAAAGTGAGTTAATTTTGGTCCAAATACAGTTAAAGCAATGCCACTGGGAATAAGGTCTTTCCCAAGGCAAATTCTTGGGATGACAAAATCCATGCAGATTACAAAAGAATCACTATTTGATTTAAAACAAACAAACAAACAAAACAACAACAAAAAACCAAAACCAAAAACAAATGAAACCCCACATAATTAGGAAAAACTTAGGAATCCATATTCATAATATAAAATGTGTCACTTAGCAGTTTCTCCAGTGCTTAATTATTATGCTATTTCTGTAGAAATTTTCTTCTCCGGGGACACCCCCTTGTCGCGGGGGAGAAGCTTGCGTGCCCTCATGAGGTTGAGAGCTATGCTAGAGGTGGTTTGTGCCGCCAGTAGGGTCTCCCATGCCAGACAGGTCTCAGCTGAAGGGTCAGACAAAGTGTGTCCATGGGCAGGATGGGCTCGCTAGCCGTCTGGCAACCATCCTAGGAGAAGGACAACTCCAACCCCAAACCCGGGCAGATGGAGCTCGCTTAGCCCTGTAATGCCATCCATCTAAGAGAAGGATACTCTAACCAAACCTACGTCCTGAGGTATTCACTGTCACTGTCCAAACTCTCTAGGCCGTGGCAGATGAACCTTAGGAGTAAAGGGTGGGGCCAGTTCTGCGCACGCTGTGCCTCACCTAAAAAATCCATTGCGCAGGCTTGAAGGGTTCACCCACATTGCAAAGCCCTGTAGCGACAGGTGAGGGTCGAAAACGGCAGGTGATAGGAAGCAGCTGGAAGCCGCAGACCCAGCCCTGCATGCAGGCGGTTCAGGATATGGGTCATTAGAGACTTGACCCCGGAGATGACAGTCTCTTGCGGCAGCATCCTGAAATGACCAAGCAGCCTTTTCTAGGGACAGCACTGCTTGCTCCACAAAGAGAGGGGCCTAGCAAAGGTGGCCTAAACAAAGCTCATCTCCACACCCGGTTGGATAACCGCGGCCAACCGGCATCTTCCATGCGGTCAAACAAAAACAAAGAGATTTCAAAGGCATAGACCTGCCTGCAAAGGTGTGCTCAAACTAACACTCGCATGTTGGAACATCAGAACCATGCTTGATACTGGGGATAGTGGACGTCCTGAGCGTCGTTCTGCTCTAATTGCCCACAAACTGTCACGGCTCAACATTGACATTGCTGCTCTCAGTGAAGTTCGTCTTCATGAGGAAGGCAGCCTTAAAGAACAAGGTGCTGGCTACACACCCTACTGGTCAGGCAAACCCAAAACCGAAAGACACCTTTCAGGAGTTGGCTTCATGATTAAAAACTCCATTGCCTCCAAACTTGAAAATCTGCCGACAGGTCATTCCGATCGCATTATGTCCTTACGCCTCCCTCTACACAACAAGCAACATGTTGTTCTTTTTAGCGTATATGCCCCAACTCTCCAAGCTGACCCAGCGGAAAAAGACAAATTCTACACAGACCTGCGCCGCCTCACCCAAAATGTTCCTGCAGATGATAAGATCATAATCCTTGGTGACTTCAATGCCAGAGTAGGTAAGAATTCTGAAGCCTGGAAAGGAGTCCTGGGCAAGCATGGCGTTGGAAACTGCAACGACAACGGACGCCTCCTGCTAGAGTTCTGCGCAGAACGGCAGCTCACCAACACCAACACTATCTTTCAACAGAAAGACAGCCTGAAGACAACCTGGATGCATCCTCAATCCAAGCACTGGCACCTCATTGACTATATCGTAGTACAACAGAGAAATGTCAGTGATGTCCGTCATACCCGAGTGATGCCGAGTGCAGAATGTCAAACAGACCACCGCCTTGTGTGCTGCAAACTTAACCTCCACTTCAAGCCCAAACCTAAGAGAGGCGGCATTCCAAGGAGGAGGCTCCAAGTCAGCAATCTTCAAACAGCCACAGTGAGAGACAGCTTCCAGGGAAACCTTCAAACTAGACTTAAAGATAATCCCATAGATCCCTCTCCCGAAGCGCTTTGGCAACATATTAAAAGTTGCATCCTGCAGTCCTCTGAAGAGTCCCTAGGGTTCTCCTCCAAGAAAAACAAAGACTGGTTTGATGAGAACAATCAAGAGATCCAGGAATTGCTGAAGAAGAAGAGAACTGCTCACCAAGCACACCTTGCTCCGCTATCTTGCCATATAAAAAAAGCCGCCTTTCGTCTTGCATGCAGTAAGTTCCAACAGAAACTTCGAGACATCCAAAACAAATGGTGGCTCGACCTAGCAGAAAAGATACAACTATGCGCAGATTTTGGTGACTAAAGAGGATTCTATGAGGCCCTGAAAGCAGTGTACGGACCCACACACCAGGTTCAAAGCCCCCTACTCAGTGCAGATGGTCAACTGCTTCTGACAGATAAAACCTCCATCCTGAACCGATGGTCTGAGCACTTCCAGACTCTCTTCAGTGCCAACCGTGTAGTCCAAGGCTCAGCAATTCAGCACATTACACAACAACCGGTGAAACATGAATTGGATGCAGCCCCTACTATGGGAGAGATACTCAAGGCCATACAACAGGTGAAAACTGGCAAGGCAGCTGGGGTTGATGGAATTCCACCTGAAATCTGGAAGCATGGAGGTCAAGCACTCCATGCCAAATTCCACGAGCTTGTTTTGCGTTGCTGGGAACAAGGGGAACTACCACCAGATCTCCGTGATGCAGTCATCATCACCCTGTACAAGAAGAAAGGAGAAAAATCAGACTGCTCAAATTACCGAGGTATTACTTTGCTCTCCATTCCTGGTAAAATCCTTGCAAGACTACTTCTGAACAGATTAGTACCCACTATTGCAGAAGATCTTCTACCTGAAAGCCAGTGTGGTTTCAGAGCCAATAGGAGCACCACAGACATGATGTTTGTTCTCAGACAACTGCAAGAGAAGTGTAGGGAACAGAACAAAGGTCTCTATGTAACCTTCGTTGACCTCAGCAAAGCTTTCGACACTGTGAGCAGAAAAGGCCTGTGGCAGATCTTGGAACGTTTAGGATGTCCCCCCAAGTTCCTCAAAATGATCATTCTGCTACATGAGGATCAGCGTGGACAAGTCAGATATGGCAATGCACTCTCTGAGCCCTTTCCAATAACTAATGGTGTGAAACAAAGTTGCGTTCTTGCACCAACTCTATTCACAATCTTCTTCAGTGTGATGCTCCAAAGAGCCACAGCAGACCTCGATGAAGAAAACGGCATCTACATCCGATATCGTACCGATGGAAGCCTCTTCAACCTAAGGCGACTGAAGGCACACACCAAGACCCTGAATCACCTTGTCCGTGAGCTGCTTTTTGCTGATGATGCCGCCCTCGTTGCTCACACAGAAGCAGCTCTGCAGCGCTTAACATCCTGCTTTGCAGAGGCTGCTGAGCTTTTGGGGCTGGAAGTCAGCCTAAAGAAGAAGGAAGTTCTCTACCAACCTGCACCTCAAGAAGTCTTCCATCATCCTTACATCACCATAGGCAATTCAGAGCCTAAGTCAGTCCAGCAGTTCACCTATCTGGGAAGTATCATTTCCTCAGACGGTAAGATCGACAAAGAAATAGACAACAGGCTAGCAAAGGCATACAAAGCCTTCGGAAAACTCCATAAAAGAGTCTGGTCCAATAAACACCTGAAGAAAAGTACAAAGATCAGTGTCTACAGAGCCATTGTACTCTCTACTCTTTTATATGGGTCTGAATCCTGGGTCATCTACCACCACCACCTGCGGCTTCTCGAACGCTTCCATCAGCGCTGCCTTCGTTCAATCCTAAACATCCACTGGTCTGCTTACGTGACCAATGTGTCTGTTCTTGAACAGGCAGGGGTCAGCAGTATCGAGGCCATGCTGATGAGAACACAGCTGCGCTGGGCAGGGCACGTCTCCAGGATGGAGGATCACTGCCTTCCGAAGATTGTGCTCTCTGGTGAACTCGCCACCAGCTGCCGCAAGAGAGGAGCCCCGAAGGAGATACAAGGACTCCCTGAAACAACACCTCAGCCTTGGCCATATTGACTGCCACCAATGGTCCACCCTGGCCTCCAATCGGGATTCATGGAGACACACCATTCACGACACTGCTGTTTCCTTTGAGAATGCACGGAGAGTCAGTCTGGAGGAGAAAAGACAACACAGAAAGAGCCGTTCCTTGCCAATGTCACCTAGGGAGACGTTCCGCTGTGCCTTTTGTGACCAGACCTGCCTGTCCCGTATCGGCCTTTTTAGCCACCAGCACGCTTGCAGCAAGCGTGGGTAGTGCCCTTCTCAAATCTTCGTTTGCGAAGCCTAGCCATGATGATCTGTAGAAATTTTATATTTTTAAATTAAGGAGATATGTTCAGAATTATGCCTCTTGCTGAAGGCAGCCTATAACAATCAGGTGTTTCCAAAAAGCAGAAGACAGTCATTTAGTCATTAGAGTCTTCTTTCCAATTCCAGTGTAAAAGAGTAGCAATTATGAGGCATAATATCAAAATTCAGAAAGTAAATGCCTTGGAAACAACACATATAACACATTTAGTCAATCCTTGCAGTTCAAACCCAATTAATTAAAGTTGCCAACTGATGCTTTTAAAATAAGTGCTGACAATTTACTTATGACAATACTGTTATGATACTTACTGTTCATAGGTTAAGCATCTCTTCTCACTTAGTGCTCACATATGGACTTGCACTGTATGGCTGCAATAGCAAGGACATACTGCTACTGAGGAAATGTGCATGTAAAGTTTTTTGATTGCTACAGTTTTGTTAGGCTTCATCAAGTATGAAAGCAAAGCTAATATCTTCAGCCTGATGCTAAAGTCTTTCTTAGAACATGTATAAAGTTAATGTTTTAAAAAATCATTAGAAGTGGTTAGATAGAAATCTTTATACTGGGACCAAAATGCTTTCAAATAACTCTGCTGACATACAATTAAATCCCTTAGATAAAAGAAAGCACACTGAACACTCCAGTATGGTTTTGTCTAAAGAAAACTTTCAGAAGTTTGCTCAAGGACATTTGTGCAATCACAAAACAGATAAGGAGCTTATTTGGTTCTGTCTCCTCTCCTCTTTGAGTCATAATCTTCTGTTTATGTTACAGCTTTTCTGTAACAGCTGAAATTATGTCAGGACCACTACTGCAGGTAAAGAAAAATCAAACACTTGAAGAGATTCTACGTAATGCCAGGAGAAAACAAAATATGAAAAAAGCCACCACTTAACAGTTGTTGAGTTTTCCTGGTATTATGTGTGAGATACCTTGGAGTTTAAATACTTCTTGTTACCACAGACACACATTCAAATGTGGAGAACCTATTTTCATCATTATTTTCATAGATTTGTATATTCTTTAGTTTATCTTTTTGTGTGCTTTTGATATTTACTCTGGGTGGCATTTATCTACACTATGATAACTTAAATACTGATCATTTCTGTGAAAACCAGCAGACACAAAAATTTGAAGGTAATAAATACATCCCAGAAAAAAAACCAAAATCTTCCAGTTTGACAAATCTGAACCCATCAAGTAGACTTGAGTTTAAAAAGGGAAAATGACTCGTCTGTAGGTAAAGGAAGGTCTAGAGAACCAAGTTATCACAATGTTCTAATATTTTTTTATTATTCTAGACATATTACATCTAAATGATTTCATTTATCTAAAGATTTGCTCCTGGAATTGTACACATCTATCTATATATAGTTTTTCTAATTTTCATTTGGTTTTTGCCAGAGATGAACTTTGAAACTCTTCGATAATGTTAGTAGCTTAAAAATAGTGAACTTATTTTTTTTAGCTTAAAGAACACTAACCTCAGGCACATAAAAATCATTAGCATACTGGATTTTTCTTAAATATAGTATCATTCTTTAATTTATGGTCACAAATCCTTTCTTAAATATGTTTTCACATATTATTTCTTTAATATCACATATTACTTCTTAAATATGTTATCACATACCCCTTCTTAAATATGTTACCACAGCAGCACAATCAGCTTCACTGGTGGGCTCATCTTTGGACAGTGGTGGTTCTGTTTTGGAGGCAGATGAAACTGCTTTTGTCTGGTACCTGGCAACCCGAGTCTCTTCTCACTGAGGCCATCCTTGCAACACTCTCCCTACCGAATACTCACCCTGCTAACTCAGTACAGCCTCCAAAGTGACACATATCACTTTGAACCTACTGAGACAGAGGGATCTGAAATGCAGTGCTTCACAGTCTGGATTCAGTCTCCAGAATGTCACATGAAAAATTATCACTGAAAAGCAACACCAGCAGGCACTGCTTTGCAGGTGACCCTTCCAACATGCCATAAGTTATATATAAGAACAATTACCATATCTGGGACTTGGTGGACTTACAAGTAGGAACCTAATTAAGGCTGTTGGCTGAGCCTTGCTGTGAGTCCACTCACACTCGCAAAAGTAAGCTGGTTTTGCTCATATTTAGACCCTTTCCATGCCTGGAAATCAAGCATTGCAAACTGCTAACATGTGCAATTTTTGTTCTTGCCAAGATTATGTGACAGCAAAGAAGTGATATTAAGGATACAGGGTTTTACTGTGATGCTGATTTTTTCCTTCTCCTTCCTGCCTTTTTGGAACCATTTCTAAGTCTGAAGAATTAGTTTCTTTTTGTTTGTCCTAGACCACCTTGATCCTGTCCTGTAGGGAGTACATGCTATATTTAATAATTTCCTGCAGCTTTGCTTAGGATTTGGAGATGGAAGCAGCTTCTAACCCTTATCCAGTGTTACGCATGGACACAAGCAAATAAGATAATCTCATGCTTTCAATGTTACAAGAACTGTTTATAAACTAAACAAATGTAAAAGCAATGGCTACACATCCTACCAGCTTGGAGGATGCTTATATTTTAAGTAAAAAAAAAAAAAAAAAAAAAGAAAGAGAGAGAATTGTTCCTCTCCCCTCCCCTCCCCTCCCCTCCCCTCCCCTCCTCTCCTCTCCTCCCCTCTCCTCTCCTCTCCTCTCCTCCCCTCTCCTCTCCTCTCCTCTCCTCTCCTCTCCTCTCCTCTCCTCACCTCTCCTCTCCTCTCCCCTCCCCTCCCCTCCCCTCCCCTCCCCTCCCCTCCCCTCCCCTCCCCTCCCCTCCCCTCCTCTCCTCTCCTCTCCTCTCCTCTCCTCTCCTCTCCTCTCCTCTCCTCTCCTCTCCTCTCCTCTCCTCTCCTCTCCTCTCCTCTCCTCTCCTCTCCTCTCCTCTCCTCTCCTCTCCTCTCCTCTCCTCTCCTCTCCTCTCCTCTCCTCTCCTCTCCTCTCCTCTCCTCTCCTCTCCTCTCCTCTCCTCTCCTCTCCTCTCCTCTCCCCTCCCCTCTCCTCCCCTCCCCTCCCCTCCCCTCCTCTCCTCTCCTCTCCTCTCCTCTCCTCTCCTCTCCTCTCCTCTCCTCTCCTCTCCTCTCCTCTCCTCTCCTCTCCTCTCCTCTCCTCTCCTCTCCTCTCCTCTCCTCTCCTCTCCTCTCCTCTCCTCTCCTCTCCTCTCCTCTCCTCTCCTCTCTTCTGACACAGAATTCATACCCAGAAGCAGAAGCATAGGGACTGTTGAGCTACTCTGAACTTCATCTATGTTCACATAAACCACTTCACAGTTTTCCTATAGAAGAATCCTAGCAGAAACACAGGCTAAAGCACAGAGTGATTATAAGAAGGTTATAAGAGAGTATAAGCCTCTAATCTGACCTCCTATAAAACACAGATCATTGAATTTTAAGCAGGGTTCTCACACAGGATGACTGAGGCACTGTTTGTTAGAACTGGAGGTAAAAATGAGTCATTTTTATATTGGCTATACTATTGGTTTAGGAATAAAATTTAATGGAAGCATTAAAACAACAGTTGTTAATTTTTAGGTATATATATATATTTATATAAGTTAACAGAATGGAGACTCTTAAGGAAAATATGTTTGTTTGAGGAAGACAGCAATTATTAATTTTAGGGTTTTTTTAATATTGCAGTGGATTTCCTCATGAGAGACACAGAGAATTCTTATGAGAGAACTCAATGAATTGGACCATTGAAAACTGAGGGTAAATGGAAGCGAGATGATATGGGATAAAGAACTTTAAAAAAAAAAGCCAAACAGAAACAAAACAAAAACCAATCAAACAAAACAACAAACCCCACACCTTTCGTCTAGTCTAAAAATCTTCAAGGACCTCTAATCCCCATTTGACTGAAACAGGCCCATGCAGTTCAGTCATTTCTTCAAAACATTCAGATTAATAGATTAATAGAATTTTTTTCTTATATGTTTTGTGGGAGCTTCAGGGGACTAGGTTTACTATTAATTTATGCTGCCAGGGCATGGTCTGGGAACTTTTGGACTATGGGCAATGATGAATGTTTCACAAATATATGACTTCTCAAACACAGAGCTCTGGAAGTACAAACTATTTTATTTTCACCTAATGAAATGAATCTGTTATATGTGACTCAGGTAAGCTTAATACAAAGGACATCTTTTAAGGATGTTGTTATTTTTACTCTTGGTGTAGAAAGGATTCCATTTTATGGTTTAGCTTGATTGTGTTTACCACAAAAGAAACAATATTTTCAAAAAAGAGCTCTTCAAACAAAACCATTTTATACATCCTTAAATACTTTAGAACTGACAGTTGAATCCCAAGGAGCTTTGTCCATAGAACGTAGACTGAGAGATACTAAAATCTGTAGACTAAGCACCAGAGAACAGAGCTGGCAGACAGCATTTTTATAAGAATAATTATCAGCTCCCTAGGGCTTGGTCCGACATGTTATGTCAATTTGTACTGATGGTTGTCAGATGGCTATAATATTGCAGGAAACAAACTAAGACCAAAAAAGGCAAGACATTATACTGCACATATTGCAAAATGAAGTGAAGCACTCTTATCCTGCATAAAGAAAAACTGGGTTATTGAAGATAAAGTATGTTTGCTAATAGAATCACTAAAGTATGTCTTGGTGTATGTTTTTACTTAAAGCCAGTTTAGTTGTGGAACATTGTTAATGCTTCTGTAGAAAACCTTACGAAACCAATGCCCCAGATATAAACACCCTCAAACAGAGACTAGCCTCAGTATTTCAGAGTTTGCATTGCCATTAATCTGCAACACTTTAAACTAACTTCTAGGTAAACAGATGACCAGAAAAAAATGTATTCTTGGTATGAGTACTGAATATGGGAACTACTATTTTCTGTAAGAAACTACATGAAAAACAAAAGCATGTGATACAACCCATGCTCACAAAAACCTCAATAGCATCCTCCCATCTGGGTTCATCTCCAAATTCTAAAATAACCAATCCAGTGTTTTCCTTTTCATACAAAAAATTACAGACAGTTTCAGATTGGGGAGTTGAGGTATCATTCCCATAAAATTTACTTCCTCCATAAATTTTGATTCAATTTACTAAAGAAGCAGAATTTGGTGAAAAACCCTTTTTTGTTTACTTTAACTAAGACTAAACCCACTAAGTAATTACTGTGCTATAAATTTCTTCTATTAAATAGGAACTGATAATAATGACATGGTTATGTGGAGAAAGATGTATTTCAAGTATAGGTCTAGAAGACACTTATTTTTCTTGCCACACATTATGGAGTGTGGTTCTGGCAAATATTATAATTCTTTCTGAATTTAAATATGTACAATTTGTCAAGGACTACCTAGCTTTAATTTTTTTTGCCAATTGTACTTTATTTCTTTTTAGTACTGAAGATCAACTCAAACTTCACTAAGTTTTTGAACAGACCAAACATTTCCTGATAAATTATAAAAAAGGGAAATGCAAATAATATTCTAGAATTTTGGGGGGCATCAACATTTTTCCAAGTATCTGCTATTCAGAGAAAGTAAAATTGTTTTAATCCTGCTGCTGCTTCCAAATTGGAAGATATTTAACTCTGTATGCACAGGAATATTCTCAACAATACCATCATTTCTCTCAAAAAATGATGCATCTATGAATCTCTATGTCAAATCTCTTCAAGTATAAGTACTTTTATTTACAATTCTTTCAGACTTCTTATTCAGTATCAGAATATATTATATTCATTACCTGCAGTGCCTGTTTGTATCCTTATATTGAAAATTGTTTGGTAAGATTCTACTCAGTGTGCCTCAAAGAATCTGCTTTCAGTAGGTCTGCTTCCACCTTAATATTTCAGTAACCCTAACCTTTTAAATGTATTTAAAAGGGAAATATTTCTTGAAAGGCTTCAATTTTCAATCTTTTGTGTCAGATTTACAGTAATGCTGATCTCTTGACTTCATTTAAACTATTCTTGATTTACAACATTTTTATTTATGTGAGAATCTACTCTATTTTTATATATATTGAGTACACTAGATTTTAACGGGTTTTAATTTTATTTTACTTTTTGAGGCTGAATTAACAGTGGCCACTTTAAAGTAAAAGTCTTCCAACTTGACTCAGTATGTGTGTGTGGATTTAATTAGAATGCACTACTTTAAGGATCACTATCAATTAGAAAAATAGTTGTTTTTACATTCAGTATAGCCTGCATAAGGTCCAGTAATATAATAGTATAGAATCAATCTATAGACATTGATACAGTTATCAACACTGTATTCTAGAAACTTGACTTAAAAAAAAGCTGAGAAGTTAAATTTGAGATCATCATCATGGCTAGGCTTCGGGAACAAAGATTTGGGAAGACTTCCTGAGGTGCAGGTTGGTAGAGAACTTCTGTCTTCTTCAAGCTGACTTCCGGCCCCAAAAGCTCATCAGCATCTGCAAAGCAGGATGTTAAGTGATGCAGAGCTGCTTCTGTGTGAGCAACGAGGGCAGCATCATCAGCAAAAAGCAGCTCACAGACAAGGTGATTCAGGGTCTTGGTGTGGGCCTTCAGTCGCCTTAGGTTGAAGAGGCTTCCATCGGTACGATATCGGATGTATATGATTTCTTCATCGAGGTCTGCTGTGGCTCTTTGGAGCATCATGCTGAAGAAGATTGTGAATAGAGTTGGTGCAGGAACACGACCTTGTTTCACACCACTTGTTATTGGAAAGGGCTCAGAGAGTGCATCGCCATATCTAACTTGTCCACGCTGATCCTCATGTAGCAGGATGATCATTTTGAGGAACTTGGGGAGACATCCTAAACGTTCCAAGATCTGCCACAGGCCTTTTCTGCTCACAGTGTCGAAAGCTTTGGTGAGGTCAACGAAGGTTACATAGAGACCTTTGTTCTGTTCCCTACACTTCTCTTGCAGTTGTCTGAGATTGTATCCTTGCCAGTTTGTTTTCAAAGCTTTGGTTGTATTCCGTTTGTTGTGTTTGTTCCTTCTCATTCCCAATCCCCTTTCCCCTTTCTCCCCCTTTCCCTGGGGACCCCTGGGTGGGTACAATTATGTGTGTAGTAATAAATGTTAGAATATATATATATGCATTAATTCAGTCCAGTTTCATTTGAGTTCTTGCCATCTTTTCAGGGTTTATTTTCCCCAGTCCGGGCAGTCCAGGCTTGGGGGGAGAAAGCTGGGCTAAACCCAAGACAAATATTAACCCACTAAAATCTACTTTGCTACATCGACCGTGTTCCTAAAATCTACAAAATGTGAAAATCAAAACATAAAAAATCCTTCCTGCATCAGAGGAATCAAGTGTAGAACTCACCTATACTTGTGGATCCCTTCCAACTCAGAATGTTCTATGATTCAGTTGAAGCAGGTAACAGAAAAAACAACACAGGTAAATCATCCCTGACTAACCTGATCACTTATCACAACAAAATGAAACATTTCTGTTGGCATAGGAAGAACAGTGGATATTGTTTACTTGGACTTCAGCAAATAAGGTGGCACTGTTTCCCACAACCTTCCAAACAAACTAGCAAGATACAGATTTTATGGGTGATGGGTAGGAAATTGGCTAGCAAGCTGCACTCAGAGAGTGGTGATCAATGTTTTTTTACTCAGAAGTCACAAGCGAGATCCCCAAGACATGCTGTTCTGGATGATGGAAATCAAAGCGCCCTCACTAAGTTTGCTGGTGACATTGAACTCAGTTGTAAGATGACATATCAGAAAGGAGAGCCATCTTTAAGAGAGACCTGGACAGGTTGGAAGAGAAGGCTAGCAAGAATAGTATGGCATTGAACAAAGACAAGTGCAAAGTACTTCACCTGGGTGAAAATAACCAAAATCCCTGATATGGGCTAGGATCATGTGGCTAGAGAGCAGCCTAACTGGTAGAGATCTTGGGGTCCTGGTGGCCAGCAAGCTGAATGTGAATTAGCAGTGCACTGATGCAGCAGCAAAGACTAATTGGATCCTGGAATCTCTCTGTAGGGGCATTACTAGCACAGATAGATATGTGATCATTCCCTTCTACTCAGCATTTGTCAACTTGCACCTGGAGTTTTCTGTCCATTTCTGGGCCTCTACAATGAAAGAACTAAAGGAGACAGGTCTCCCTGGAGGGGACTTAGAGTGAAACCCTTTGCAGTATTCCAGTATTTACAATACATCTACAAAGAGAAAGGAGGTTCTCTCTTCACAAGCAGTTACATGGAGAAGTCAAAGACCAATAGAAGTATTTTAAACTCAACAATAACAAAAAAAATATTGCTTGCACACAACTGAGAACTCTCTGCTTGAATAATGCTTGAATTGACCTATTTTATCATTAAACTTTACTGTAGACTTTAGAATTTGAAACCCTGTGATCTTACACTGTATGGTGTCTATGCAAACAGGCATTTGTATGAATGTTTTTCTTTTTCCAGATCTCTAAGAAAAAAATCTATTTAAACACAGAATGAGAATACTTAAGATTATTAATGTTATGCATAAGATTAAATATAACCCTTCTCTGTCTTGCAGGAAGTTCAATGTTAAACAGGAAGGGGTAATTGTCATTATAATGTTGGGTTCTTAGAATCTAACTGACAGTTTGCTTATTTAATCAATTTTTTTAGATGAGAAAATGAGGTTACTCAGAACACTGCTTAGTTAGCACAACTTTATGAGTGGTTCCTAAATATTGTTTGTGTAATGTTATTGCTTACAAATTGTTCACATGCAGATCTTCAATCTTTGTCCTATCCAGTAGCATAGTCTTCTGAAATTAAACAACTTTGTTTGCTTTGAAGCATAAGTATGAAATATGACTAAGAACTAAACATTGGAGATGAGCACTGGAGCTTTTTTAGAAGATCATTTCTTTTCTTCCATTCAGTGGTAAAGAAGAGAAATAAAATCAAATGGAAAACTAAGTCAAACTAATTTATGTCTGTATAAGGCTCTCTACACCTAGGGCAATTAGTGATTCAGTTGGGGAATATGAACATTGAGAAGAGAACTGAGCAATGGAGTGAGACAAAAGTGAATGTCTCCAGGAAACTGTTAGTTCAGCATATTGGCTTTGCAGTAGATAGTTACTATGTAAATTTTAAAATATGCTCTGAAGATATTTAATTCCCTCTCAAAGTCTGTAGTTTCTTTCCTGATTTTTAATCCCATAGATCACTTCCTTTATTAGTGTTGACTCAGAACAGGAAAGCCCTCAACAACTTGGCCATCGGGATCCACTATTAACTGTGTAGACACAAGGTCCTTGATCAAAATGTCTGCTATAAGATTCACTTAAAAATCTTTTCTTAATTTTTCTCTTGGCTTCATCTAATTCAACAAACTTTAAATCTCTCTATTTCAAGAAGCTTTCATGTTTAATAATGTGATCAATGTGAAGAACAGTTCTAAAAGAAGTGTTTAAAATCTTTTCACTGAAGCATAAAAAGTGATATTTGAAAAGGAAGTATTCCAAGCATCAAGTTAAAGTCTAATATAGTCAAAGGGATTGCAGTAAAGGAGCAGTGCCTGGAATTAAAAATCACATAATGCCCTGATTCCTTCATTGCTTTTATTTTCTTTAAACAGGAAATGTGCAAGGCGTCTTTCTCTATTACTTAACTTTTTCTAAGAAAAAAAGAAAACAACTTTAAATGATTCCTATTCTACATTGGAAACTCTTAGGGAAATTTTGAGTTATGAGAATTTTGAAAGTACTTTTAAGATGAATGAAAATACACTGATGACTATATTAAACCCAAAAAACCTTACCAAAAACATATCAAATCATATCATCATATCAAGAATCTAGTTCTTAGTCACATAACATTCACATTTTCATAGGATTTTTTAAAATTTTGTAAACTTTTTGAGGTTATGGGATTACCTCATGAGATCTTGATGCAATTTAACATGCTTGAATGTCTGAGTGTCTGAAATTCCTAAGGCATTACAATGATTTGATTTTATCTCCCGTGATATAAATCACCTTATCCTGTAATTTCTACATGAAAAGTTCTTCAGAAACAGTGAGAATACAAGTATAACTGATAATATAACACCATGACAATTGCATTTACATTCATAAATAAAGATGTAATTTTACTATCGGTCTTCATTTCAGGAAAGAATTGAAACATCTCCTTTTCATTACCTTTATGTTGAAAATTATGAGCAAGTTTCCATCTCACAATTCTTTTTTGTAGACAACTTTGAAATTAAAGAAATTTAAACCCATGCAGGTGAGACTCAAGGAAGATTTCAGGAATCAAACAGAACCCTTATCTGCCACAACTTTGACATACAACATGAAAAGAGTTTATGTGTTCCTGATGAATGAGACAGTGGTCAGATTCATTCAGTGTTAACAATACCTTTACTGACTTGTGCAAACCTCTTTTTCAGCAAAAAGAATGAGGTAATTTTAACTCTTTGCCAACCATTTACAGAGTCCATCAATATATTTTGTTTTTCATTGATAGAATACAGTAACACCACATAGGAAAGGAGACAACAAATTCATATCGTTAATAAGTCCGCTGTTTTCTGGAGAGTTGGTCACTTTTTGTTGTTATTGTTTTGAGTTGTTTTTTTTTATTTTATTTTTTTTATTTAACCACTAAAACAGTAGTGTCTTGGCATCTACTCTCCAGGCTATAGCTAGTAATCTTGTGTAGAATAATCTCCAATTCATATTTCCCGTTGTGAGGGCATTTATCTCAACATATCTATGCCCTGAAATACAACAGAATGTTAATTTAAAACTATTTGAACAATACCTGTTCAAAATCTCTGGACTTAAACCTAAAAGGAATTTGATATGATCTTCACAGACCTTGAATTATTGTTTAGTGAAAATTAACAACCAAGTGAAATACACATTACTAGCATACTTCAACTAACTATGATGCCAATGAGGTGCCTTTAGTGCAGCATGCAGCAGAAGCTGTACCACTGGTAATTCCAGAAAATGATGTGTTATAGCAGTACAGCCATGTGCAATGTTTAATTTGAGATATAAGCAAACTATAGTATATCACCCAAAGATTTTAGATATAGATTATGTTTCATGGCTAAAATTACTGACATAACACATGAAACACAACATTATTAATTTAAAATTTACACCAGCAGAATAATAAGCAGAAAAAACCCAAAGATTCCAAAAAATTCAGGCCTAAATAATTTTCAGTAATCCATATACAACTCAATAAAAGTAATTATTCTAATTTTCTGCTATCATAGTGACATATTATTTATGAAATTTTCACTAGATACAAAAGAGTGTTAGCCAGATAGTGAGACATCTATTTCCTTAAATTTCTCCCCGTGATTGGGCAATATTTTGGGAAAGATTTGATTTTATATTTTTAATTTCTTTTTTCAAGAGCAGTAAATATAATCAACTGCTTTCAACAAAAAAAAAACCCCATCCTGATATATTAACAATGCAAAATAACATTATTCCATTACTGTAATTCACCTTTTTGCATATCTCAAGATATAAATGCTACAGCTCATTCTTTCTGTATTCTTTATTTAACTTTCTCTTAAACGTCAAGTTATATCAACTTGGACTAGAACAATGAACACTTAATTTCCTGTCGCTGCTTGTGCAGTAGTTCAATTAACTGATAACAGTGTGAGGTCTATTGAGATGGCAAAGAATCCATGTTTGCATCCTGGCTTATAAAATGAAATGCTGAGCTCCTGCAATATTTAGACACCTAAATATTAAGATCATAGTTGTGCTCCAGATATGCTTAGCATCTTGGTTTTCTGTAGCTGAACTATCTCAACAATGCCTTCTCCAATGTTCTTGAAATCTGTTTTCTCCCTCTCCAGGGATTCTACTCCACTAAAATTTTACCTTTTCAATGCTAAGACCTCTTTTCAACTACATTGTGGCATTTCAGTGATGTCTGAGACAAATAAGTCTGTAACTAAATTGCTTTTATAACAAATTTTCCTTAAGAAAATGAAAAAAAATGTATAACCTGAGTGTACTATGCTAGTTGCTGCAGTTTTTTTAGTCAACAAACTGTGGAGGAATTTGACTTTAGAGGGAGCTTGCTAACCAACTCACTTTTGCTAATATGAATAGTAATTCCATATGATCACTTTGTTAAAAATTATTTTGAAAATAGATAATATTTTCCTGATCACCAGAAAACCTTTGTCTGTGGCCAAATTATAACCACTTGTTTCCATGTAACTTAAGTTCTTCATAAGTTGCTCTTCCCACCTAAGGAAAACAGGGTCCTTTCCTTCCAGCTACAGTGTACTGTATTCTGCTTAAAATTTTCTTAAAACTGGTACTGTGTTTCCCTCTTGATATTTTAGCATCATTAATTTTTACATAATCCAGGTTTCTACTCTATTCATATGTTTACCGTATTTACAGTACAACTTTCTTTCCTATGTTCTGATACTTGTTTTGACTAACAAGAATTTGTCTGCACAACAAAGATTTTTTCATAGAAGCATAGAGTGTTTTGGGTTGAAAGGGACCTTAAAAATCATCTAGTTCCAACCCTCCTGCTATGGGCAGGGACTCTCACTAGACCTGGCTCCTTGGAGCTCCATCTAACCTGGCCTTGAACACTTTCAGGGATGGGGAGCTTCTCTGTTTCAGTGCCTCACCACCCACACAGCAAGAAAATTTTCTTAATTTCTGATCTAAAACTAATATTTTGTTTTGCTTTGCTTTTTTTCTACTAATATGTTGAAATATTTCAGCTATTTTTTCTCTCAAGTTATGAGTATTTGTATCTGTGGTGCCAAAAAAGTGAACTTTACCTGTTTTCCATCTCTACATCTGCCCTGTGATTACTAGTTGCAGTGTCCATAGTTTTGAAAGTTGTTGCTGCATTTTGCATTTTCAAAGCACAATTATGGGATTTGGTATAATGAAATGTGTTATTTTCAAGGTTATTCTCTAGAGTTATATTGATTTGTGGGCCATTAGAATATCTGTCAATCTCTAAGTTTTTTGACTTGTAAAACAAAAATATTTTCTCCTGTGATTCTAGATGGAAGCTTAAAATGGATTTTTCCTTGACAGATTCTAGTTTTTCCCAGACAGATTCAGAAAAGCCCCATTTAAATTCTAGAGGATTCTGGTCCTAGTGTGTATGATTCTGTAGTGCTGTTCTAGTTGTGATCATCAGACCAAATGAATTCTTCCTGAATCACAGAATTAGTCACAGAATGGCTGAGGTTGGAAGACCTCTGGAGGTCACCAGATCCAAATTCCCTGCTCAAGTAGTGCCACCTCAAGCTGGTTACCCATGATAATATGGAGAAGACTTTTGGCTACCTCTCTGGGCAACCAGAGGCAGTCTTTGGTCACCCCAACAGTAAAAACATGTTTTTGATGATCAGAAAAATACTTCTGTGTTTCAGTTTGTGCCCTTTGCCTCTAGTGTTTTAGTGGGAACCACTAAAAGTATCCTGATTCCATCTTATTTGCACCTAGGTATCTTCAGCTATGTGTATAAATGGATGAGGGCCCATCTGAGCCTTCTCTGAACAGTCACAGCTCTCTCAGCGTGTCTTTGTGGGAGGGGTTCTCCAGGAATAAATACTGTAGACTAGCAATTCCTAAAAGGGACCTTTTTAGGGAGTAGAAAGCTAGGGAGACATTATCTGGATGGAAATGGGCTGTAGATTTAAACATAAAATCCTCTTGTCCATCCCCAGAAACATTAACAGTGTCTCAGTCAAGAAAACATACTTAGTGAAAAAGAGTGATTTTTCAGGATGAAGCGGTAAAACCAGTCCATGAGACAGAGCCCTATGGCTCTCTTTTGAGGAACACCTTCCATTACAGGAATTTGCCATGTGTAATGGGTCATCCTCTTCTCATTTTTTATCTTATTCTTTCCTATCTATTTTCCTTAACTTGTTAAAAAGTTTAAATTGCTAATTTGATACCATGTTAATTTTTATTTTCTTTATAAAGACACTACAATGAGAAGATTTGGTTACAATTTTACATTTCTCACATTTAATTTTTGCTTTACATAAGTACTGAAAACTCACAGGTTACCTTCAAAAACATTAGAAAATTAAGTATTTAAGGAAAGTGATTCCCAGACCTCAGAGAATTTAGAATTAAGCAAATGCTTCACTGCAATGCACAATCTGAGAAAGTGCAAGAGCATGATTTCTTTTATTGTTGTTAGATATTAATATGAGATAAATTTATTGAAGGTCTAGAAATTTTATATTTTTTTACTTTGAAGACCTGATTCCATAGGAGGCCCAGCAGTTTAATGCAGTGTTGTTGTTTTGCTTCAATTATTTATGAGACTTTTCCCAGAAGTAATCTCAGTATAATCCCCAGTACACTCAAAATGGAAAACCTGGAGCATAAAAAATTATTGCTTCCCTTTTTGCTCATTCCTGAACTGTCCAATATGTTCCAGTGTGTACAATGCAATCAGAAGAGCAATCCCCACAAAATATCTGTAAAAAACTACAGTCACAAACTAGTAATGAGGAAACAGCACACAGCATGCTGGAGCTGTTACTCAGTGGTCAAGCTCCACTCACTGCACACAGACAAAAGGTCTAATTTCCATTCATCAGGCACTGAAACCTCCTGACTTTATCAGGAGCTTTGTGTGTGTAAAGACTGCCAGACGAGCAGCAGGAATCCCAAATTAAACTACAGTGCAATCTCTTCACTAATGCTCTATCACTGAAAAATATCACCATATTGTCTTATAATGGAAAATGAACTATAACAGCAGATGGAAATAATGTAAATGGATGAAGTTATGCAAGGACCTGAGATTAAAAGCCATCCTGATTATCATTTGTAAAAAAGAACAATTTACTCCTGTGACATTATGAAATGTCATATGAGCAGCTGTGCTGAGAGCTGTTTAGGAAAAAGATTACACATGAGATACTGCTTGCTTCATATAAACTTCTTCACCAGCAGCACAGGAATCAACTAAAAATGCTCACAAATTTAAAGTGGAAAAATATAGACAAGTTCATAAAAATACACATATTGATATACATTCCTAATAAAATCCCTGTGACCAATATAGAGTCATGGAAATACCATTGTATTTCTCTGCCTTTGATTTTATGATTTTGTAAATGCCTTTTAATATGAAAAGCAGTTGCCTGCTTTTACTAGATTTCACTTCAGGCTTTCTAGTCATAATATATGATTGACAACTCAGAGAATAATTCAAAAAACCCCTTTTAACTGAAGTCACAGTCTGGGGTCAACAAAGCCTATTGTACAGCAGCATTGTAACAATAAATTATTTTAAAAATTAGTTAGAGGTGCTGATAAGGACATTAATGGGGAAAGATCAGTGTTGTAGCATGTTCTGTATCAATAGGTCACATCTGGTCAAAGGAACAGACTTTCCTTTTCAGGAAAAATTAACACTAACTCTGGCATGATAACGTTTCTATTAAAAAAAAGTAGAATTAATTGTACATATGAATTTTACTTATTATGAATAAACCAAACATATGAATTAATTTCACTTATTTCTTCATACAAGTCCCTTGGAAAATAGGATGAAAAAATAAAAATCTCAATTCAATTTCTTATTTACATAGAGATTTATATTTTTTAAAATTGCCAAATGAAGAAATATCCTTCTTTGTGTGTGTTTTTTTCCTTTTCCCTTTGGAAGAAATTCAGAGAGTTTTGTTCTAGAAGCTAGCTGAGGTAGACACAGACTACACTGGCTGTAATATTATCCTTGTTTGCATTACCCATCATATAAGTCCTTTCTAGGACGTTAGGAAGTATTTCCTTACTGAGAGGTTGGTTAAATAGTCGAACAGCTGAAACAGACTTCTCAGGGAGGTGGTTGATGCTCCAAGCATGTCAGTGTTTAATGGGCATTTGGATAATGCTGTTAATAAAATGATTTCAATTTTATTCAGTCCTAAACCAGTCATGCAGCTGGACCAGATAATCATTGTAGCTCCCTTCTAATTGATACCTCTCCTCCCCTCCCCTCTCCTCTCCCCTCTCCTCTCCTCCCCTCCCCTCCCCTCCCCTCCCCTCCCCTCTCCTCTCCCCTCCCCTCCCCTCCCCTCCCCTCTCCTCTCCCCTCTCCTCTCCTCCCCTCCCCTCTCCTCCCCTCCCCTCCCCTCCCCTCCCCTCTCCTCCCCTCCCCTCCCCTCCCCTCCCCTCCCCTCCCCTCCCCTCCCCTCCCCTCCCCTCCCCTCCCCTCCCCTCCCCTCCCCTCCCCTCCCTTCTCCTCTCCTCTCCTCTCCTCTCCTCTCCTCTCCTCTCCTCTCCTCTCCTCTCCTCTCCTCTCCTCTCCTCTCCTCTCCTCTCCTCTCCTCTCCTCTCCTCTCCTCTCCTCTCCTCTCCTCTCCTCTCCTCTCCTCTCCTCTCCTCTCCTCTCCTCTCCTCTCCTCTCCTCTCCTCTCCTCTCCTCTCCTCTCCTCTCCTCTCCTCTCCTCTCCTCTTCTCCCTAACCCTTCCTTCCCCTCCCTTCCTCTCCCCTCCCCTGCCCTACCCTCCTTTTACCTTCATATGAATGCATTTCTTATACTCTACAAGCAGTGTCAGTTTAGGAAATACTGAAACTTGTGGATCTGTAGTTTACCTTTTATTACTGCACTCATAATCTGGTTTGGTTTTTGTCAGTATTACTTGATACAAACATTTTCTTTTTGTGTTCATTTTCTGCCTAATTTGAATGCTATGTGTGGTGCAAAATTATGACAACTTTAGTCTGAATGATCAATACAGTTCTCTTAAAACCCACACCAATATTTCTTACATACCCACAGTTAAATAAGCATGAGTTCAAAAGTATTTGCTAACCTTCCAATTCATTCTTTCCTGAATATTGGAAAGATCTTTTTTGTGTACAATTACGTACTTTCTCATCTTGAGCTTTTGTAGTATGGGACAAACAAACATTTCCTGAGGTGCCAGGAAGAGTGGTGGATGCACACACTTGTGTGCTTTCAAATCATGTGAGTAATGATATTATCAGATCCTTAAGAGTAGTTGTTTGACTAAACAAATCTCTGTTCCTTCATATGTGACCGTAGAATGTTTTAATACTCTTGTCTTAAAGATAGCATCTGAAATGCCATGTTAGGATCTTCTTTCTACCTTGTTTACGGCATTTGAGCCAATCAGGCTTCATTTCTAATCCTCAACAGAATTTATATATTTTACAAAAAAATGCACAGACAATTCTGCAGTGAAATTCACAGAATCAGCCTTGAAGTTGCAAGTGACTATGATCAGATGTTCTGCCTTGGAAAGATGGTGAACTACTGCTTGTCAGTTATTGAGGTAGAATAAAGAGATAGGAAACTAGCATTCCACTGAGCACATAAAATTGAATGGGAAGACTTGTTTTGAACTTTTTCATGTGTACATACCATTTTGTATATTCAGATCAACTTTAGCAGTTAGAAGATATTTTGAAAGCTAAATGAAACCTGAATAATCGAGTAAAGGTAATGTTTTTCTTTTTTATTCATAGGATACAGAGATATCCTCTTAATTAAAGTATGCAGATGAATTCTAATAAAAGAATAGTAGGGAATTATAAAGTCATCCACCACTTGACTTTCTCTATAAAATTAAAATATAAAAGGTAAAGAGAAATACCTATATCTTTTACATTATTGGTTTTACATAATAATAACAACTAAGCTACTTGCAAATAGAGGTAAAAAATAAGGGGCTTTTACTATATCATCTACCATAAGGCTCAAAATTCAAGGATTTACAGAGAGATAGCAGTTTAATTTTGGGCATTTTTCTTTGAAATTTTGATTTTTTTTCATGGAAAATTTTTATTTTCTCTAATATCAGGATGGAGAATCAGTGTTTTCCCCTTTTTATCCACACACAAACATGTTATTTCTCTGTAGAACTGACTGGCTCTGAAGAAACTGAAAGAACCCCAAAGGCTGGTTCAGTAATGCCATTCTACCCTAAGTTGCATTATTGCTGAATGACTACTTTGGATTAGACCCCTCTCACAATATGACTGGTTCAGTGTAATACTTGCTCAGTATAACCATTCTAAAGTTTAGTATAATTAATTCACAAACTATAGGTAGCTGCACAGTAATTTTAAATATATCTTTAAGTTACTCTTTATATAGTAAAACAGATTTTCCCCTGAAATAATTATGACATTAATTCAACCAAAATGTAAGTTAAGAGGCTATTATTTTAGAATAGTATACTAAAAATATATTCAGAGTATCCAGTAGAATTCCTAAATTCCTATTCAGTCTTACATTTTCTTCTTTATAGAAAGTTAAGTATATACTTTCTTCCTCCTCCTCTTTTTGTTATTGTTGCTGGATGAAAACGGTAAGTTGCTATTTGGGAAAAAAGTGTGAGCATTGAGTTTAAAAGGCCTCTCTTTTCTGAAATTTAAAGAATAGTCATAATGTTCCCTCTGTGGCATTGTTCCCTTTTCAGATGATCTAGACTGGAGTCAGTGGTAAATTATTTTCTTTTGGCCTCCAGTTTAAATTCTTATTTAAATTAATTATTCAAAATTAAAATTTAAAACATAGGTTATTTACTAAGAGCTGTTTTCTTCCAAGATTAATGAACTTTCTAATTTTGAGTAAATAAAAAGAGTATCAGTTCAGTCTGCCTTTCCTGTATTTTTTAATGTTGGTGTTATCAACATTATTTACATGTGTTTTCACTGTGTGAATAGCGAAAAATATGGCCTAGTATATTAGAATATTTGCCTTCTGGCAAAGTAAATATAGTGAAAATAACATCAAATTCAAAAAAAACATCTATTATTAACTGAAATAATGTTTTCCCATCATTTATGAGCTAGCGCAGATGTACAAAGTGAAATATAAGAACTTGGTGTCCTTTTGGAAGTACATTTAACTTTGGTTGTGTGCATATGCGCATATATATATATATATATATGTACATGTATGGCTCTGTGTCTGTATATCTCTATAGATGTGGAGAGAAGTCTGTATCTATACATACAGTCTGTATTTCTCCATAAAGCCATATGCACACATTTTCCCTGGAGCACATACATTGTTCTCAGTTAACTGACCTAATTTTCTTTCAGCAGAGATGAACCTCTGTGCAATTAGCACTGAGGAAAAGGTTTTTCAGAGCATGAACAGATAAAATAGCCATCTAACTTGTTCTCCAAGTTCATGAAAAAATTGGTAGGGTAAATTATTTCTGTACTGGACTCTGGGTAGATTTTCAGCATTGCTTTCAATAATTTTTTTATGAACTCAGAACATGTGTCCTACTTTCTACTGTTTACACAGGATGATAGTATTTCCAGCAAAAATGATATAGTCCTTGTGCACAGGACAAATTTTACCCTGACATAAATTGGCAGAAACCCATCAGCCTTTGATATTTGTGATCCCTATCTCAGTGTAGGAAAGTGCTATCAAATAGCAGAGGGGACAATTAATTATTGAACTGAGCAATAAATAAAAATTGTAATTTTTTATTAGTAATCAAATTAACAGGAAGGATTAATCTTACTGCATGAACATTTGGATACCTGAGTGGAAAAAAGAATTTTCAATTAATATCATCTTCCCTTGACATAACAGCTTGGGAGAAGAAAGGGAGGAGAGTTCTTCTAATTAATAAAATACAACTAAACAGAATTATAAAGACAGATTACTTCTCTGCTAATTTCTGCCATTCTCTTTAGAAGAGATTCCTTTCACATACACTTCTGTTAATGTTCCATTCTGAAGACCACTAGTCAGAAAAATGCCTTTTGTTACTTGCAAGTGTTGAAAAATTCTGTTATTGGCTGTGACAGAGCAGGTTAATATTATTCTGAAGCAGAAAATATTTTTGTCTTCTCAGTCATAGAATACACCTTTTTTTTTTTTCAACTATGACTCTGACCTCTGACATAGAAGAAACTCAGCTGAAGAGGAAAGTCAAAGGTGCAAAAAGAAAACTACGTGTGAAGTCAGACTAATACTCCGAACCCAGCTGTGAACACTGTAGTGTTAAGAATGCTGTCCTGTCACACTTAATGTCTTTTATCTGTCTGCAATCATATTCAGTAGAATCACTTAAATATTGGCTTATATGATAACACTGGCTCCCTAATATACAAGGCTATATATTAGGGAGGTTGTGAGGCAGAGTGGAGAAGCATACTGGTAACAGCACCATATAAAATATCTGCTTTTTTGAGTTAAACAACACACAATTTTTGAAAGTAAACACTAGCTCTGTAAGTCATAATATTATCAGTGGAGCAGAACAGAACTCCTCTGTTAGGCTGAGATTAAAGGAAATTGAAGAATGAAGTAATTTCTCTGAAAATCAAAGCAGAACAACCCTGCTTCATGCTTGATAGGAAGGATATAAACTGTGATTAAAGTTCAAAAATAGTGACAGTTATAATGATATTTATTAATGATTTTTCACCCTTATTTAAATACATATCTATCTCATACATTTACACATGTATGTATACAAAGTTTAGAAAATGCAACCTTGCAGGTGAAAAAGTGATGTTTTCATAAAGATGTGTCAAGGCCCTACCATCCATTTGCCCAAACTGCTATAATATGATGTAATTATTCATTTAGCGAAAATAGTCATATAAAAACAGAGAGTAGGGTAATGGATCATTACCAAAAAAAAAAAAGTACTTTTTCTATCCTAACTAGATTTCAAACCTGTTTATTTAATTTGTTTGGCATTTATTTTTTGTTGTTTTTTTTTCTCTTTCTCTGAGATTACATAGAGATTTTCACCATTTAAGCACTTTTCAACTTTATAAAATGAAACACTTTCCACACAGCATGGAAGAGAGGAAAAGATCAAATGTTAAATTCTTCCTGCTGTGAGGCATTCTTAAAGGCTGAATTTCAGCCTTCTGATCAGCTTCATGCAGACATATGAGAGAAGGGTTGAAAAGAGGTAGGTTTGAGAGAGAAGTTTGAGGGGCAGTCTGGAAAAAAACCAATTGAAAAAATATGGACTGGAGAAGTTACTTTCATTTTTGTGCTCTAAGTAAATGAAAACAATAACCGTCTTCCAAGCTCTCTAGAAGATTGACCAGCTATAGATAAGGTTTAATTTTACTGTATTTGAGGAGCAGAAAGAGTAAACTAGTCTTCAAAGCGAGGTCTCCCAGGAAAATATATATTTTTATTAGAGCAGTTGACTGTAGAGGTAGAATTTAGCAAGAAGCATTATCTAAATTACTTTCAGCAGTTACTTGTACTGCACTGTTTACTACAGTGCTTAATGACTGCAATTGATTGCAACTTAATTAGGTTGCTAAAATAATTGCAGTGATGACCCCAATCACAAGTATCTTGCCCACAATGCTCACTCTCATTTTCAGCATAGTGATGCCAAAGGGGTTTTTGTTCTGATTTTCACATTTTGTAGATTTTAGGAACACAGTAGTTGTAGATTTTTAGAGGGTTAATATTTCTAACAGTTTAAGTTTAATGCCTTTCTATCACTACCCCTGTCCCAGAACAGGGAGCTCAAATTCCTTTAGTTAATTAATCTTGTTTAGACTCCTTTCCAAGGTAAAGAGCTGAAAGATATCAGAAGGCCTACAGAACGAAACATAAACATAGGTCAGAGTGACCCAAAAGCCAGAACTGGATGAAGTCCAAAAGACCTTTGTGTGCCTGAAGAAGAAGAGCTGATGAAGACAGAGGGTCTTGACGACCCCAGACCCAATTCCAGGGGTTGGACCAGGGGTGGAACTAGGGCTGGACTGAGAAATGTGTAAAGGAATGACTGGAGGGATCTTATTATAAAAGCCATGGAAACAAGAACTGAGGCACATGCATGTCATCCTGTATTCCTGTGGGCTGTAGGCCCTGTGATATTAAAGGACCTTTACTTTTTATCTTACCCTACACTAACGTGGCTCAGAGTCCTGGTTTTGGGGGGAAGGGTCATTTCACGGCATCAATAGGTTGAAAATTGACTCCATTGCATTTTAGCACTTCTTTATAAAGGCCTGTAAGAAGGATTAAGATCACACTGAGAAAATGCTCAAAGATTATTAGCTATACAAACTTTCAAGAAAATATCTTTTGATATTGAAAAAAACTATTTTTCTATAAATGTATATTTGTGAAATTAATGATGCACAGAAATCCTTCTGTTTAGCATAAAAAATGCTAAACAAAAATAACTTAAAAATCTGAGAAAACATGTTTAAAGGCACTTGTCTTTCATTTTCCATTTGCTTCAAAATTTCCAGCAATAAGCCCGAAAAAAAATCTGTAGAAAAATAACTTAATTTTACCTGCAGAAATTTGACAAGAAACATAAATTGAGTGCATCAGAGTTTTTTATTTTCTGGGGGATTTTGGCCTTCCTCAGTCTGAATAGGGTCTAAAAAAACCAGACTTTGTATCACATTTCAGTCCTAAGAAGTAAATAGAGTCCTCAGTCATAACTGGAACTTTTTTCTTCATTTAATGAAAACAACAACAAAAAGGATGATGCTGAAAATTTTTGACTTTCTAGCAGCCTTGTTTTTCGTTGCTGGATATAGAAAATGCCATGATCTATGTTGAAATGATCAGCAGCTGAATACCAGAGACCGACTCTCTCAGTTACTCATAGATCTTCTGTTTTCTTTAATAGTGATACAATAAATAAAAACCATACATGTGTCTGCATATAGCTGGAAGTCATGCAGACCACCACAAAGAAAGAGAACCATCTGATTTCTTACCTCTTTTAGAAAAATATCACCACTGCAATGCACTTTCAATGGATCTTAGGTTATGGCACTAGTGTCACACAGTCTCTTTAAAGCAGCATTGCCATCAAGTAGCTGTAATCAACTGCCATAGAAGACAGCGGGAGCTGTAGGGCTCATGAGAGAATGGAGTAAGAACAGATGGACCCAGACTGGAGGCAGTCAACAGCCAGTCAAATAATGAACAACTGGCTGTGTCCCAGTTTTCCAGCCATTGGGCTGTAATATTCATTTCTTCTATCCTCATGAGCTACACAACTGTTTTGCCCAATATTTACTATATGTCTCCTGGGCAAGCTGCCTCAGTACCTTCAAAAATAAAGCATTCATGAGAAAAAGCTTTTGTTAATGTTTTGTTCCTGACCTAAAGCTGGATCTGTGATAGAAACTCTTAAATAACAGTTTTATTATAATTACACTTATTCGTTCTACGCCAGAGAATATAGGATATGGACTATGGTGACAAGTTCAGTGTCCCTAGCCACTGACAATTTTTTACACTGTCTGCAGTTAACACTAGATGTAACACTGCACAAACACTGGTGAGCCACTTTCAGTGGAAATGTTTCATACTGAGACATGTGGAATTTTCCCTGAGGTTTGGTAAAAGGGGATCAAGACCAACAAAGATACCTGAAGTCTTCCAACCCATTTCCGGAAAGGTCTAGAAGAACACTGTGCAGGACAATTAACTTGCATAGAGAGCAGGAAACTTACCTCTGGAGCAGGAGAAACTTGTCTACACAAAGGTGCCTCTGCAAAGCCCAAGCATTGCCTTCAAGACCCTGGACACCCCATCAGCTGCATCAGTGCTGGAGACAGGCTGGTGGTATTTCTCTTTCTTTTCTTTCTTTCCTTTCTTTCTTTTCTTTCTTTCTTTCTTTCTTTCTTTCTTTCTTTCTTTCTTTCTTTCTTTCTTTCTTTCTTTTTCTTTCTTTCTTTCTTTCTTTCTTTCTTTCTTTCTTTCTTTCTTTCTTTCTTTCTTTCTTTCTTTCTTTCTTTCTTTCTTCTTTCTTTTCTTTCTTTCTTTCTTTCTTTCTTTCTTTCTTTCTTTCTTTCTTTCTTTCTTTCTTTCTTTCTTTCTTTCTTTCTTTCTTTCTTTCTTTCTTTTTCTTTTCTTTCTTTCTTTCTTTCTTTCTTTCTTTCTTTCTTTCTTTCTTTCTTTCTTTCTTTCTTTCTTTCTTTTTCTTTTCTTTCTTTCTTTCTTTCTTTCTTTCTTTCTTTCTTTCTTTCTTTCTTTCTTTCTTTCTTTCTTTCTTTCTTTCTTTTTCTTTTCTTTCTTTCTTTCTTTCTTTCTTTCTTTCTTTCTTTCTTTCTTTCTTTCTTTCTTTCTTTCTTTCTTTCTTTCTTTTTCTTTCTTTCTTTCTTTCTTTCTTTCTTTCTTTCTTTCTTTCTTTCTTTCTTTCTTTCTTTCTTTCTTTCTTTCTTTCTTTCTTTCTTTCTTTTCTTTTCTTTCTTTCTTTCTTTCTTTCTTTCTTTCTTTCTTTCTTTCTTTCTTTCTTTCTTTCTTTTTCTTTTCTTTCTTTCTTTCTTTCTTTCTTTCTTTCTTTCTTTCTTTCTTTCTTTCTTTCTTTCTTTCTTTCTTTCTTTTTCTTTTCTTTCTTTCTTTCTTTCTTTCTTTCTTTCTTTCTTTCTTTCTTTCTTTCTTTCTTTCTTTCTTTCTTTCTTTCTTTCTTTCTTTCTTTCTTTCTTTCTTTTTCTTTTCTTTCTTTCTTTCTTTCTTTCTTTCTTTCTTTCTTTCTTTCTTTCTTTCTTTCTTTCTTTCTTTCTTTCTTTCTTTCTTTCTTTCTTTCTTTCTTTTCTTTCTTTCTTTCATCTTTTCATACTAGGACTCAACTATGACTAATAGAAAAATAACCCCTACTTGACAGTGTGTCTCACTCTGTCTAATTTGCTACACCTCCTGAAGAAATGTTGTATGTCAATTTTTCTAATTATTTCACTGAATTTAGGAGAAGAGGCACAGGAAAGGGAAGGAGAAAGGTTTTGAGACTCATGGAAACAAAGGACAAATAAAAGTCTTAAAAACAAGTAAAAATCAATGACAAAGCTTTATGGTAAGTGATGAAGTTTGAATATGACCTCATTAAGAATATGGGATTACATTCATAGTACATTAAAAATACAAATTTAATATGTGCTACTATCTACTTTGAGTGAAATCAAAGAAACTGTTCAAAATCTTTTGTTTATGGACTGCCATTTACAGGGGTATCTCCATCAATTTAATCTCAGGTTCTCAGGTAACTGTACAAAAATTGCTGCTGATATAGTTACTTATTCATTAGTGTTATGCTTCCTTCCATATCTAAACAGCATTTTTCCCCTCAGTGAAAAAAGAAATATTTTTTTAAGTGGCAATGTCTCTCCTGCATAATCAGGGTTTATTATCATTTTATGATCATCAGGGAAGGAAAAAAAACACACAAAAGATTTCTAATCCTTCACAACTTGTTTGTATACGTTCATAGACAAAAATCTTTAAGTCTTAAAAAAAAAAAACGGGCAAAGTACGTTATTTTGCATGCTTTTGGTGCTGCATGATCCCAGTAGTTAGACTTATTTTATTGACAATCATTTTGCAACCATTCAACTGAAACTGCAATTTGTACAGGTTCCTTTCTGTGTCAACATGAATTAATTTAGGAAGACATTTGAGGCTTTTAATATAAACAAAAGATGCATAGTAGTCAAAACAGAGTAACAAGGTAGAATGAAAGCCTTGTGCTTTAATTTGCCCCAGTTTAACACAGAAGATGTTCTACTGCATTTACTCATTGAATGTGCTTGGTTGATAGATGCCTGCTGATATTCACAGCTTTATAAGCAAATAGAAAATGAACTTGCCAAGTAACACTTTTTCAAAATATTGTGCTGATAACACATGCTAATTACAGTCTATCTTGTTAAAGTTTGTTTTCGTCAATGATGTAGCAGTAGTGGTAGGCTGTTTCAATTTAAACTGTCCCAATAAGCTTGAAGAGTGGTGTTTCTCAGCAAAAGGAGCAATTGGTTGTTACTTCATAGTAACATTCAATGTATGAGCAAACTGCTTGGGCAGTATGCACTTGTAAAATGTAAGTGTAAAATTAATCTTCACATGTTTTCTAACCAAGGTTTCACATTAAGCTAGTAGTTTCTTTTGCACTTTTGCCTGTTTAGAATAAGTCAGATATAGTTGGATTTATATAGTTTTTGAGAAGAGGTCTTACTAAACTCAGGCTAGCATAGTATAAAAGCTATAAATTTTCTGTTTCAATTGTAATGACAGAGCTAAATTTTTTTTAATCCATGTGGTTTTTAGCTACCAAAACTGTTTAGACAACTTTGTGAGAATATCACTGGCATAATAATATTCAATATTCAACCTCAGCAGAAGATTCTTCTTTTTTGTCATACTGTTCATGTTCAGCTGTCCATGTAGTGCAGAATAGTTAGAATAGCATTTTATAGCAGACTAATTGCAGATCAGGTTGATTTATCCCCACAGCATAAACTGTACTCTCTGATCTTACAGACTCAGGCTATACTTGATTACAGTAGATCATTGGTATATGCTTTTTTTTTGTGTGTGGTTTATGTCATTATTTTTTATGCTTTTAAATCATAATTTGTATATTGTTTTATCCTCTATTTGGTTAATCCTTATTATCTTCACTTTCCTCATTAGTCCAGTAGATTAGTAGAGTAGTTCTACTAACACAGCTATCTCAATAAAATGTTAAATTTATTCTTCAGCATTTTTCTTCAGCCTTTGCCTTCAATTACACATTGAAAAAATTAGAGAAATGTTATCACAGCATGCCCTCTATATAGATACCAAAATGAACTGTTGAGAAATCAGTCAACTGTTACTTGCAAAAGCATCCATTTGTACCAACTAATGCTTGAATAGCTTGTTTGAGTTAGTTTGCAAACACAAGTCCTATGGGGAATGTCACGTTTTGAATAAAACTTAAGCCAAGATAGCTGCATTAAATACGAGCCACCAGATGGCAGCACTATTGGCATCTCCCACTTCAGAGAGAAGCACCTGGTGAAGCATAATGCTCTTCTTCATCTTCATGCACCAGTAAAACATACCAGGTTTTTGTATCTCTTTCTGCCTGGGATTGATGCTGCATTATGAAGGTCCTGCTCACAGCAAAAGGAATTATTAATGATTCTGCTTTTTATTGCAAAACATGCAATGTGAGAGTGCTCTTTCAAAAACACCAATTCCTTGTGATTATAATTTTTACTGTATAGTTTCTGGGGCAGAAGAATCCATAATATGCTGAATTTGGAGATTGTTTTTTTATCAGTTAAAAAGAAATTGAAAAAATCAAACATACCAGGAATTAATTCCATGTCATTTCCCCCCAGAATTTAATCACATAAGAGCCCAGAGAGTATGGGTGATTTTTTGCAATATATGACAGTTTTTGTGTCAGAGCTCAAAGAATCATTACAGTCTCAACTTGATTGTCAATAATTAAAAATATGTAAGAAATTATGAAATACTAAAGGAACGTCTCCACATTTCTTATAGGCCCTCGTTCTCTACATGTTTTCCCAGTACTCACTAGCGTTTTTAGCAAACCTGCTGTCCTGATGTTGCCAAATTTCTTTACAGAAATCAAGGATCACTGTTCATCTGCAGAGTTGTATACACTAGGTCTGTGAACAACCTTCAGAAATTATCTGGACTGTGTTTCTTCACAGGCTGTGGACAGAAAATGACAAGCTATTGAGTACTTCTGTTTTAATGACTTGCTTGTTAAGTGGCTTTACTAACCTATTGCCCTTGCGGAATGCAAATGTTAGTTGAAACTGCAATATGTATTTTCTATACTCTAGAGAAGTAAATTTACTTCTCTGGAAGTAAGGTAATCTTGAGAGACACTCAGTATTCTCATTTCAATTATTTGAGTTGTACTGATGAAAATAATCATTTTTTTTCCTGTTAGACATACTTAAGTACTATCGTTTTCTCTCTTATTTGTTTGCCTAGACTTTGGTAGAAGTACTATCTCGCATTTGAAAAACAACTGTCATTAAACAGAAGGTGGAAAGATAGATTTTTTCATTTTTTCTCTTTGACAATGTGATCCTTTGGTATGTTGTGACTGCTAAAATAATTCCTACACTGGACAAACTGTGAAAAGTACCCACATCTCTGAAGAGACAGTGTGCCATTTCAGAAGTGACAGACTCAGCAGGTACTTCTATTCCAGTTCTCGGCACTCAGTTCCTTTTATTTATCAGCATTTCAATTATTTATTTTCACTTGCATGGCACAGCCTGCGGTGATTGAGTGAGCACAAGCAACCATCCAGAGACCCTGTGAGCACTATAAGCCTCTGAGGGATCAGGGAGGGACAGAGAGATCAAATAAAATGAGTTCCCTCACACAAAAATAGACAATACCCACTTAATAGCATATTTCAACTCACTTCACCTAAAGCAAGTACATTGAACACTGCAACAGCAAGAGCTTACTACATTCATTAACATTGTGTAACACATTTAGTAAAAACACTTTATCTCTGGTCTCTACAGCTAGCTTTTCGGCCCTGTACAGAACAATTTCTGTTGTACCCCTTTTAAATGCCCTGGGATTTAAAAAATCTTGACTATCAAAAAAGTGTTGCTTGGACTAGAAGTAGGAAAACATGCCGAGCTTGGTTTGTTGGAAATGAAGATAGAGATCATGGGGAAAAAAAAAGAAAAAGAAGCGGAAAACACTGAAGCTGCATGCTGATACTCAGGACAGGGAGCTCTAATTGGTGAGCAAAGGTAATCATGACCCCAAGACAGCACTGGGGCAGGTCACGCCGACCTCTTCATCCATTGACTAAAAAGATCCAGCTGAACTTTGGGACATCTGTTTCAGCCATCTTGTGCTAGGATTTCATGGAATACAGCCTCCCAAGTGAAAACATTCAATTCATAACTCAAATAGTCACCTTCTGCAAAACATGACATTTTTTTTTTATATATATGAAAAGACATTTATTGACAGCTTCTCCCCCAAACCCCACCTCCACTCATTCAACAGTGTAGTACTCACTTTATTAAATTCTGCAGTGGAAAAACTGTCCACTTATTTTTGGTGTCTTTTTTTTGGCATTTAATGAGAATGACTGCTAGATATCATTCTTTCTTATTTGACATTATGTCACTTACTGATCGGTTTCAACTGAAATGTGTATCCTACTTAGTAGAAAGACTCAGTTACAGCCCACCATTCTTCTGTCAGGGCTCAATGTTACCATTTAAATAAAACTGACCTATGTGTTAATGGAGATATAACCTCTGCTTTACTGAAAACTGTGTCTCAGTCAAAAAATAGAGATGGAAGAAGGGAATATACTATGCAGCACAAAAGGTGAAATATTACTGTAGATGGTAATATACTTCAGCAAAATGTTTAGAGCTTGGCAGCACATCAAAGTACTTGCTGGAATTATGGTTTCAAATTGAGCTGGAATTTTTCAGGACAGTGCAAGTACATATGTATACATGCCTTAGGTCAGATTAAAGAGACATCTTTCCCAGTATCCTGCCTCTGAATGGGGTCAGCATTGCTTAAGGAAAACCTCCTTTTAACAGCAGAGCAATGAAAAATTCTGACAATTTGCAGCTTAGGGACTGACTCAGCCAAAGGATCTATGTTTAATAGCACTTTCTAGGGTATTTTATCCATGTATTTATCTAATCTTTTGTGAACCTATTTATGCTTTTCGACTGTAAACATATTGGCAAGGACTTCACCTGTTGACTGCTTGCCACTTGAAAAACTGCTTTTTATGAGTTTCCAACATGCTACCTGATCTTTTTATTAGCTATGTTCTTGTATGGTTAGAAAAATAAAAAAAAATACCATTCTCTATTTGTTTTCATCCTACCAACTTAAAACCTTCATAATGCCTTCTTCTAGTCATTTCTCTTCTGAGATGAAGTGTCATAGTCTATTCAATGTCTCCTAGCAAAGGTGTCACCTAACTCCCTCAATCATCATTTATTTATAACACTCTGTATACCTTTTCACCTTTTGAGGTACAGAGACAGCATACAAATATTCAAGACTGGATATAATCTAAGTGTATACAACAGCGTAATGATGTTTTCCTTTATATTCACACAGGAAATAATTCCTACCTTCCCAATCTTTTGACTGAAACGGATTATTCATATGCAATGTTTTTGTCGAACTAATCACAAGACTTGCAAGATGTTCTTTAAGTAACACTTGTTTGTTTATAGCTCATTATTTTCAGGATATGTATCTACTATCTGCAAATTTTTTTTCCTACTCTATGTAGAATTTTTTTTAAAATGTCCTGTTACTACTCTGTCATTTACACAGTCCACTGAATTGCAGGACTGTACTAGCAGTTTAACTGGAAACATTTAATTAAATTGGATGCATGCTTCTTATGGTAAGGTTTGTATCAAGAAAAAGATTTTTTGGTTGAGCAATTAATACGTTTGGAAAAATGAACAAATTCTTGTTATGAGCCACACACTCATTCTGACAGACAGAGAAATAACCAATTTGATCCAAGACCAGGTTGGGAACAAAAATGTGTGAATTACATTAACCCATCATATGCCTTGAGGTAGAAAATTAGTTAGTGATAACATGGCATAATGGGATACAAAGAAATAAAAAGATAACAGGTTCAGCAGGGGTGTATAGAAGTGCTTTGTATTTTTGAGAGAATGAACTTTTAGTAGCAGATGAGAAACCAGGCTTGTGATGTTTCCAGTCTGAGCATCTTCTACTTTGGGTCCACAGTTTTTAACATTTTTTAGAATTTTACTGTCCATCTTATCTATTGGAGCTGCTCTGCAGATCTCCCTTAAAATTTTGAAGGATGAGCTATAAAACATAATTGTATGAAATCCAGTCTTTGTTCCTTGTGTGCTCCTATTCTTAATAAGTTGATTGTGTGACTTCATTTATGGGGAATTTGTGAGAGGCTATCACTACTAATTTTCATGGATTCTACATAAACATATTTTTCTTTCAGAAATGTGAATTAACACTCAAACACTGAATCAGTGAAATTGCTGTGTACCACCATAAATTCTTACAGATAATCTGCAGAAGTTAGACCACACAGTCAGTGGTGAAAGAAAATTTTTTGCAAAAAATACCTCCCCATCTCTGACATCTCACTCCTGGTTGTCAAGGAGATGCCAACCCCTGTCTCTATCTTTGTTGTGCAGAGGCTGGATACTTTCCCAAAGTTAAAGTTATTGTTCTCAACTTATACATAGCTGCTTATTTGATCTGTCTGTGCCAGACCTGTTAGTGTACCTGAACATTGTTCCCTTTTATAACTCTTATCAGCAGGGTTAATAGAAAGATATTTCTTACCAGCTTGGTCTTTCTTACTGCAAAAATACTATTAAATGTTTGATTTACCATTTGTTTGCTTGTTTTGCAATCACAGGATAAAAAACACCAAATCCTACCTACTTAAAAAGACAATATTAAAAAACTTCAAACAGGTAGTCCTGATACTCTATATGTTAACTATGTTATATGTTTAAATAGAGGCCAAACGAAACAAACAAGCAAACAAAGAAACAAATAAATAAATAAAAAATAATATATTCCTTGTCTGAGGAAAACAAACAAACAAAACAAAATCAAAAACAGAGAGAGGAAATTAATAATGCTCAATTTGCTGTTCACAAAGTGATATTTATGAATATATATATACATATTCAAAAGCAGCACAGGGTGGAAAGCATATCCATGTAATTGCTGTTAGGGAAGAACATGATGAAGCAGGAACTATTTTGAGAATGTAGAAACTGATTTCCAAATGGACACTGGTCTAAATGCTTCAGCTCACCATGATGTTTTCAATATTTCTAAACAATTAAGAGTCCTGTGGAACTGATTTTCTTATCATGAACTCAGCCAAGGTGACTCCATTTCATAGTTCCATTGTAATAACCATTTAACAAACTAGTGGTGAAATAATTCTAATTCAAAAGAATAGATTTAAGACAAAACTATAGAAATGTTACAGACTCGATTTTTAATCCTATTTTTAATTCTCAACAACCTAAATGGCAGGTTAGAGAGCTCAGAACTGTACAGGAACAAGTCCTGTCAAAGGTGACCACTTGTAGAAGATATGAAATGAGGAAAGAATATAAGCTACATTAGGAGGAACATGACTTCTAAAGTTAGAACTAAATTTTCATTACGGCATTAATTAAATTAAAACTGCACTATCTTAAAGTAATACCTGATAAACATACAGCTGCTTTCTCACTAGTTCCTACATAGATTGAATCTTTGTATTTTAGTTCTGAATTAGAAATGGCTCTAAAATAGAGATATTTTGCACAGGGGTGGCAATATAAGATGTAAGAAAATAGATTACTTATTTAAGTGGTTCCATGAAAGCATGATTCATCCCTTGTCCAGATTTATGAAAGAAGTTATACAGAAACTACTCCTTTGGATTACGAGTTGGGTTATTTGTCAAGTTGAGGACAGATGGAAGGACATTGAGATATCTGTGCAGGCCGACCAGAGCATGGTATCAGGCCGATATGAATAAACAGTCATATGCTGCTTACTTCATTTCCATTTGTCCATTGCATTGCTGATATTTGGATAGGTAGCATGATGTTACAGATTCACAAGAGTTTCCTATTGGTGAGAGGAAAGATCCAAGGTAGACACTATGATTCAGATATGTGCCCACCAGACACAGTCTCCTGGAGCTACATCTTAGAAAAAGTGTGTCAAACATCGCTTCTTGCTCAAGATTCTGCCTCAGGACTAGATTTGCCCTTTAAAATTAAGATGCACAGCAGAAGGTTATTTCATACAAGTCAGAGAAAGTTCAGCAATAAATACAGCCTCCCAGAAAATAAAATATTATTCAAAATATACAACTGTATGACACTTCCACACACACTATTGCAAATTCTTAGTACTAGGTTTGAGCTATGCTATACTGTAAAGAAGGAACTTAAACATATGATTATTTCCCCTAAAGACAACTGCAATAATTGAAGTATGAAAACAAAAACAAAGAAAAAATGTTAATGCAGTGATGTAGTTTAAGAAGATGTGTGGAAATATATATGTAGCTAGATAGAGAGATGGATGGATGGATGGATAGGTAGAGAGATAGATGGATGGACGAATGAATGGATGGACAGATAGACGGACGGATAGATAGATAATACAGTATGCTTTTGGTGATTTTCATTACATTTTTGCCAGATCAGTTTCACCTCTGTACAGAAAAATCATAGTTACCACTTCATTTTCAGATTGTCTGCCCAGCCATGAGGAACTTTAAATACTTCAAGCAAATGAAGTCCAGTGTTTCTGCAGGGGAAGTAAAACGTCTTTATTTCAAGTAATGGGCAATAAAATTTTATGAAAGAAAACTGGTAAAAACCACCTGAATTACTCTAGTTTTCTGCTGTTGCTGACAAAAAAGTTCTATATTTGTTTCTGATGAATTCAAAGCTGTTTATGGTCTGTAGTCAGAAAATTAAATTTCTGCTGCAGTGTCAATAAGTGGCTTCTATTAAGTGTCACACAATGCTTCTGGAAAAAATAGGTTAGTAATTAACATAATAAACATAATGGTTACTTGGTATACAGTGAGTGCAAGATAATTACAAACCATTTCCAATAATTGACCAGTTTTCAAGATCACTGAGTATCTCAGCAGCTGTGAAAGCTAACAAATAAATAGCAAATGTCAAAGTATATGATTTGCACAAGCTGATAAGAAAGCTCTGTATTCTCTACTTGAGAGGTCTGAGAAAAAGATTTCAAACATGTTATCTGTTTCCATCTGTGAGCAAGAAAATTAAATCAGTCATCATACGATAATCATCAGGGCATTTCTTTACTGACAACTATTTGGAAAGGTACAAGACAAAGTTATTCTGGTCGGTTTGACTGATGAAGCTGCAGACCTGAACAGAAAATCAATCAGCCTTGTCTTCTGGATAAGGTACAAGAGGTACAAATTTTGTTGAATAGAAAATCTAAGGAAAATATTATGAATAGAAACACAACTTTATTCCAAAGTTTGTGATTCATGGGAGCTTTGAGTTTATGGGTGGAGATGGTCTGCATATGATGATGATCTTATGTGGATTCAATGATCTTATGTAAATTTTAATGATCTTATGTAAATTTAGCTGCCTGAAAAGTCATCAACATCTTCAAAGCCAAAACACGTATCTCCTCAGTCAAGGATGCTTATAATATAACCTTGCAACAGCAAGCACTTTGAATGGCAAATGCACTTAAATAGGACAATCTGTTGCCTGGACACTCTTTAACATTGTGTTTGCTGCATTGTTGATCTGCATCTTCAGAAAGATAAATTGTGACAGCTATTTGCAACATGATTTAGTGCATCTGCATTAATCACAGTGAAAGAAAACTATAATTAGAACAACTGTAATGACCAAAACTCCATAGAGATGGTGTGGCAGTGTAATTCAGATGATTAAAGAAATCCTGAGGATTACTGTATGGAGGTGTCTCATGATACAATTAGATGAAATATCATAAAAGCTATCATAGTGCTAATCATAGAATCCGTTGAGTTGGAAGAGACCTCTGAAATCATCAAGTTCAACCCTTAATCCAATTCCACTTTGATTACTGGATCATGGCTATAAGTGCCATATCCAGTCTCATCTTAAAAACCTCCAGGGTCAGGGAATCCACCACCTCCCTGGGCAGCCCATTCCAATGCCTGACTACTCTGTAAAGAATTTCTTTCTGATATCCAACCTAAACATCCCCTGGCAGAGCTTAAGCCCATGTCCTCTTCTCCTACTGCTAGTTCCCTGAGAGAAGAGACCAATTCCCACCTGGATACAACATCCTTTCAGGTAGTTGTAGAGAGTGATAAGGTCTCCCCTGAGCCTCGTCTTCTCCAGGCTAAACAAACCCATGTCCCTCAGCCTTTCCTCATAGGACTTGTGCTCAAGTCCTTTCACCAGCCTCGTTGCTCTTCTCTGGACCCTCTTCAGCACCTCAATATCCTTTCTGAACTGAGGGGCCCAGAACTGAACACAATACTCAAGGTGTGGCCTCACCAATGCAGAGTACAGGGGAAGGATCACTTCCCTCATCCTGCTGGCCACACTATTCTTGATACAGGACAGGATCTCACTGGCCTTCTTGGCCACCTGGGCACACTGCTAGCTCACGTTCAGTCTCCTGTCAATCCAACCCCCCAGGTCTCTTTCTGCCTGGCTGCTCTCCAGCCACTCTGTGCCCAGCCTGTTGCGCTGCAGGGGGTGGTTGTGGCCAAAGTGCAGGACCCGGCACTTGCCCTTGTTAAACCTCATGCCATTGGAATCAGCCCATCTCTCCAGCCTATCAAGGTCCCTCTGCAGTAGGTCAACACTCCCTCCCAACTTGGTGTCATTTGCAAACTTTCTAATGATGGACTCGATCCCCTCATCTAAATCATCAATAAAGATGTTAAACAAAGCTGGGCCCAACACTGATCCTTGGGAGACACCACTAGTGACCAGCTGCCAGCTGGACACAGCCCCATTTACCAGCACTCTCTGGGCCCACCCTCCAGCCAGCTCCTAATCCAGGAGAGGGTACACTTGTCCAAGCCATGGGCTTACCAGCTTTTCCAGGAGTATATTATGGGAGACAGTGTCAAAAGCCTTGCTGAAGTCCAGATAGACCACATCCACAGCCTTCCCCTCATTCACCAGGTGGGTCACCTGATCATAAAAGGAGATCACAGTGGTCAGATAGGACCTACCCTTCCTAAATCCATGCTGGCTGGGTCTGAGCCCTTGCCCATCCTGTAGGTGCTGTGTGATTGCATTCAGGATGATCTGCTCCATAACCCTGCCAGGCACGGAGGTCAGGCTGACAGGTCTGTAGTTGCCTGGGTCCTCCTTGCAGCCCTTTTTGTGGATTGGCCCGTGTGCCAACTTCCAATCATATGGGACCTCCCCAGAGAGCCAGGACTGTTGGTAGATGGAGAGTGGCTTGGCAAGCTCTTTCTCCAGCTCCCTTATCACCCTGGGGTGGATCCCATCTAGTCTCATAGACTTCTGAAGATCCAGGTGTTTTAGTATGTCACTAATTGTATCTTGGATGATATAACATAGTACAGCTTTATATTGAGGATTTAGACCCATTTCAAAGGCCACAGTTCAGTTCTACAATGCTGATAGATTCTGAGGGTGCTCTTGAGGTCAGAAGAAATTTGAATTGTGCACAGAGCAGAGCAAAATAGGAAATCAGAACAAAAAAACAAGTATTCAGTAATATGCGGTTTTACCCATGGGTTGTTCAGCACATTCTGAAATAGATGACCTCTGTGAGTAAAACAGCCAAGGGAAGGCGACAGTTCACTCAATACTTCCAATAGAATATTATTCCATAGAGTGAACTAGTGTATACACCAAGTTGCTTCTAACAAACATCATCTGAATGCAGTTTAAGGTTTAATTCTCAATGCCAGTAATAGAATGGATTAGAATCCATGTTAGGACTGAGATACTTCTCACCTCAAAGAATGTGATTAACAACATTTTCCATTCAACTTCCAAGTATGTCAACTTTTGGACTCAAAATGGCACATAATCTCTCTTTCTTTTTTTTAGATGCATTATTCATCCCAACAATCTCATTATGGATGGCTGTTCTCTCAGTATAATGTATTTTGTGTTCTAGGACATCCTCATTTTTAAAATTTTCACACAGTCTTATCCTAGTTTATATCTCTCCTTTCATTTCCTTTTTTGACTGTTACAGCCCCAATGTTCTCTACAATCTTCCCACCTTATTGCTTTGCTCTTCTTTATTCATGTTTTCTTCTGACTTTTGAGAAGGTATCTGTAATGTAATACCTGCCAACCACTCCTCCTTTAGACTTAGATTTAAACAACTGGGTTTTGTTTGGTTTTTTTTTTTTAAAGAAGCTATTTTCATCTCTGGCAATTTCACTGGGAGCCTCATTGTATAGAATGTATTAGGATGCCCAGATTCTTTGTTTAGCTGTCACATTATCCTTATTTAAACCTAATGAAAGAAAAAAATAACTTTTAACTACCTGACATTGGTTAATAGTCTTCATTCAGTCTAATTTTTAATTTCTTTGTGATAGAAGACTGAGTTTATTAATGTTAGAGGATTGTCTTCCCTTATAACATGCTAATTTATGTTGCTATTAGAATAAATAAACTCATAAATTCGTCTGATGAATACCTAAGCATCTTGTTCAGCACTTACGTACTGCTTTATAGCAACATAAGTCTTATCTTTTGAACCTGCAGAGCAAAACTAGACCAGCTGTCGCATTTTAGTTTATACTAGTAAGGCTATGTAGATCAGGGGTTTTAACATAATTCCTCTAATTAGCATTGGGTTATTAAAACAAAACCCCAGAGCTAAGAAATAGATGTTTACCAATCTTGCTTTATATTAATGCAAAAAATTCTTTTTGCTTTTTCTCCCTTGAGGTGATCAGGCAGGTGAGAAATGGACTTGGTAGTGGACACCTGAATAACTTGACATAGCCTGGCATAAGCATCAACAACTCACAATGTACACAAAGAAACTTCCAGTCATTTTGATGCTGTCTAGATCTAAGCTGATAAAGATGAAAAGTTATATACTCCAGAATCATCTTCAGAAACTGACAATTCATGCTTATACAAATAACTTTATAGCTTATTTCAGGAATATTAAAAAATTCACCTTTATGTTCATGTTATTATTCTATTACACAACTGCAAAACCAGAGAGAACATTTTTTTAAGTGTGTATAAAAGTTCATCAAAACTTTTTATACGTGGAAGTTGTCCATGTTTAAATGTGTTTTGCTTTATAGCCTGCTGTCACCCAGGAGCTCAACTAGTAAGAGAATGCCAGTGGCTGTTCTGTTGAGTTATATTAACTTGGAGTGCTCTGTGTTAAAGATCTGTTTGTTGTTAGCTGAAAAAGCTAAACAAACAGGCAAAAGGAAGCTTTTCTTTTATGATGTCTGTTGGCTTATATTTTATTTAGTTTTAGTGTTTGAACTGAGGTATTTTTCTCCCTTTTAGATTAATTACCACAAATCATTAATTTGCACGTTACTGCCAATGCTACAAGTATTTTGTCTTTGTTTAGTTCTCTTGGTCAAAACTGTCCTTTCAGATAGATAAAAGAGTATTTTCAGCACAGTTCCCATGGTCAGTCTCACAGTAATATAAAGCTATGAACAGGCTTTCTAAAAATAGTGCTAAGATATCAAAAAGTATTTCATCAGGTATTAGTAAAACAATAATTGAAAAATGCAAAATATATCCTTTTACAGGAGACACGCTGTTAAAAAACAAAAATCACATGTGTACTGACAAAGTTTTGGATCAAATTGAAGCATTGTTTTAGATATATCACTTCTTACATCCAGGACTGAAGGAGTGTTTCACGGGATTTTTTCTTTGAAAGATAATTATTCAGAGTCGCTTTGTTTTCTCATTTTCCCCCTCTAAGTCAAGCTATTAAAAAGCAGAGCAAGGCTGTCATTGATAAAATTCAGGGGAATGCTATAGCTGAAGAGAAAAAGAAGCCATAGCAATTTCTCCATTAAAAAAAAAAAAAGGTTTATTTTCACTGCTAATACTTACACAATGGAGCATTGACATTATTCCCAAGTACATTTGGAGGCATTTTCCTTAAAAATTTATTCTTGCCTTTTTTGTTGTTTCATTTGATATAAAATAACAGTAACCTGGACTGTAAGTACATGTTTCCCCATTGTGAATGGAAAACACAGGAGCAGCCGTTACTGCTCATTTTAGAGAAAAAGTAGTATTTTATAGCCATTTCCAGCAGATTGATCTTCTTTCTCCTTTAATTCAGAAGGAAAATTACTTCTGTTCTGTATGAAAAAAGCAGATACTACCTGGGTTACCCTAGTAATAACTGCAAAGGACTACTTGTATTTTTCTCTTTAATGTGTCTTTTTGTTCAAGAAATCTTAATTTTGTAAACAACCATGTATTAAGGGACAATGCTAATCAGTAAAGTATAATAGAAGCAAAGGATATGAAGATAATTTTTGATAATAAAAATGGAAGGGAGAAATTGGATGCTATAAAAATAACTACCACAAAAATAATAGTGTCAAACATCAAATACTAAAATAATCAGTGAAAAGAGTTTTTTTCATATTCACATATTTTCCTTATAATGTGTTACAACCACAGTTAAATATATATGCCACATGAGCTCTGAAGGTTGAACATACCCTATATTTAATAAGAATTAAATCCTACAAAATACTCCTTAGTTACACTTTACACAAAACAAGACCCAAAATCTCTATAAACTTAATCAACCTGTCTGATCACTGCAGACATTCAGTTAGTCAGTAGGAATTTGTTTGGCGAACATACAGCAATGTCTAATTGGTCAGTAAAGTTCAATTGCAGTTATTCATTTAGTTACAACTATTACAGAGTTTACAGTTTAACTCAGTTCATGTTCACAGATCTGCCCTTTTTTAATAAGAATTCCCTCATGTCATTACTTACCGCCTTTCTTGTTTGAAAAACAGCTTTCAAAAATAACTAGTAGTTTATAGAAGGCCTTCCATGCTGTCAATATTGGTAACTGAATTCAGCTCTAATGATAGCACTATACTATCAAAGACAACGTCTTAAAAATGAAGACAACACCCACATGGTACAGTAATCTGTCAAGTGTCAAAGACTTGAATACAGATACATAAGTCAAATTGCAAGATTTTCAAAATATATCACCACTTTAGAATGACAGAATGTTGGGGGTTGGAAGGGACCTACAAGAGTGTCACCCATATTAGCCTGACTCTTAGTTCTTACTCATAACTTCTTGAGTTGTTTTTCATACACCCCAAGGCAGAGCTTGATACATTCCAGCTGCACTCTCACATAAAGGGCAACTCCACCACCTTGTGTTGCTGGCCTGTCTTTTCTAAACAGTATGTAGCCATCTATGACAGCATTACAGACATCACCATTGTAATTGCAATGAGATCACAGGCCTTCAACTTCACACTGATCTCAATTTTTCCTGTTTATTCTTCATGTAGCATGCATAGGTGAACAGGCATTTCAGAGAGATGATTAAGGTGTGCTGGTTTAAAAGTAAACTGGCAGGAGAAACGAACTCAACACAAAAGAGATTTTAAGTAAGAGTTACAATCTAATAAAAATATAACAATAAATGCAATGGCACAAAGAGAAATTGGTTTTAACCCACAAAACCCAGAAGTATGACCCAGCACCCTGGGGTACAAACCCCACATGGCTCCTCCAAGTCCAAAGTAAAAGGAAACCTGTTGGTGCAGATGATGGTCCCAGTCTGGTTGAGAGTGGTGTTTGCAGTCTGGTTGAAAGTGATGGTCTCCTGTTGAGGTTCTGCTCTTTCTCTGGATCCAACAAATGGTTCCCCAAGGTCCTCAAACCCACAGATTATGTACCCTCAGGTCCAGGTGGGAGTATCCAGTACCTCCCCCAGGGCGGGGAGTTACACAATGGATGATCTGACTCTGTGAGTCATGGGGTATTTTGGAATCGTTGATGGCCCATTAGCAGACACGCCCCCTCAGGCTGGGTGTGAAGGTGCTAACAATTCCCTGGAGGGGAGTTATCACAGCTCTCACAAGCTTGTTTCACACTCAGCTCACAGCCTGAGGAGTCGTGTGTGCCCTGGGCTGCTGCAAATGGTCCATTGTTCTTGGAAAATGAATAGAGGGAGTAGAATACATAGTTTTGGCCTCCCCCACACAGTGATAAAATGGTCCTACCTGTTGAACTAGGACATCAGGTTTTCCAGAAGGGGTGCAAGATCCACTGTAACCATATGCACTCTGTAGGTGGATGCTCTCATGGTTCTCCTCTTGGAAGCAGCTAAGGAAAATGTTTCACTGCTCTAGTTGGCCTGACTTACTCACCAGCACTCACCCTTGTCTCTTGACAGAGAACTGCCTTAGCCGAGTTCTTAATTAGTGCACCAAACTGGTTTCTCAAGTTAGGTAACTATTTTTTAAATCTGATTCTGATATTTCCATGGGCAGCCACTGAACTGTGTAGTTTTGTTATCAGTGCAAACTGTTAAAAACTGGTGAATATTCTCCTCTGCACTCTTTTCTTTGCACTCTTCTTTTTGCAACAAACACTTTTATTAGTGCCAGATGGAAATAGCTAGGCTGCTTTTACATGCACAGAGTTACTTAACACACACTTTTCCTCAAACAGTATATGAAAACTAAAATCTGGAATGCATGTCTCTCAAAGGTAGGAGTTAATTTGAATGGTCAATGCATATTTTATGGGTACAGCTGACCATTTATGAAACTGATAAGCATTTTTTGAGGCATGCTTCCAAAAGACATCTTTCAAAAACCATCTATCTTCATATACAACCTATTTGAGAAACAAGGTATTCAACATACCTGGATTATGTCATTTGTCCCATATCTGCTTGGAGTGAGCTTATTTGATTAGATATTATTAGCATATGTCTGGAATTTAATGTGCATGTTTTATTCAGTTTTGGCTTCCCTAATGCATATATACATCTCTTAAAGATAGTACATTTTCATGAAGCATTTCTGTTTCTTGGTAGATTTTGCTGATTTCTGTTTGAAAACATTCAGCACTTGAGAAAATAAAAGTATAAATATACATAAACTTTCTCCCTTATCTAGTCTTCTACTAGTACAACCATAATGTTAACCTTGAAACTGAATGTTTTTAAATTCCAGTCTAAGACTTGAACCATTATTCATTCCAATGAAGCGTAATTTAATAACATCAAAAGAAAGTGCTTCTTATGGGAAAAGATAATCTATAAATACACGGGATAAGAAAAAGAGTAAAATAGGGCATTAGGTAAAAATAATAGCAATGTCTGGAAATCAGACAGTTGATACTGCATTGTGATCTGATGCTAACTACCAAGTACATTACAGTACTTAAGCAGAGAGGAAAAATTATTCTTTTTTTTTAAATTCACTTCAAAATGTATTTGTACTGTGTTTATCTTTTATAATCAAAAAGAATCTCTATAATATCTGAAGTGTATTTTTAAAAGGACAGGTAAAGAAGCAAGATGAAACTTCTGAACCTGATGTAAGTGCTATTTTCTACTAATTTTTTGTCCTTTGACTCATTTTTCATTCATTTTAAATTATATACATATAACCAAGTGCTCAGGTAATTACTGAAAATGGTTCTAAGGAATATTTTGCTAATAAAAGTTTTTAGAAACTTGACCTGCACGTCTTAATTCTAAATTCTTTTAAACTTTAAACATATGCAATCTAATTCTTTATAATAAAATTACATGTTCTAATGCATTTGGAGAAAAGAACTCCTGCTGCACTTATTCCAAATACACTTCTAATAACCTTATATGTGAGTTGGAATAGATTTAGATTGCTTTTGGGCTGGGTGGGACATAGAATAATTTAAATCCCCATAAACTTCATAATGTTGTATGCATAGTCCAAATAAATTGTGGGTTTAGTTTCATATGAGTAAAAGCTATTTGTTTTAAATAGTCTGAACACATACTAATTTTATAGTATAAAAGGAAGATGAGAGGAAACACCTGTAAATATATGATAGGATTGTGCACAATGGAATGAGAACTCTCAAAAACTACTTTTGAATATTGTTGCAGTTTTGATGTAAATTCTCTCTCTACCACTAACTCCCCGTGCCATTAGTTAACAAAAGAAGTAGCCAACTACTCCCAATTCCTTCTTGATAATTTTGGGTGGGGACATACTGGGGGAAGGTGTGGCAAAGAACGGGTTTGCACTGTCTCTTTTGTTTTTACTGGAGGGACATAACACAGCTCTGGGGGAAGGTTGGAGCTGCGTATGCAGGCTTTCAGAGAGAAACCTTTTCTCCTGCTCCTTTCTGCTCCTGTGGAGAAAGCTAATTTTTTCCTTGCCACTGCTGTTTCTCCTAGTTTCGGCATTGGGGGCCCAGTTTCTGCTCCAGCCTCACCATCGCCGACGCTGTCATGGCCGTCCACCCCACCGCAGCAGCGACCCGAAAGAGGAGTCACAGCTGCCTTTCGGGACACGCTGAAGCTCTCCACTTCCAGCTTTCCTTTTTTGTTTGGGACAAAGGACAAGGAGAGAGAGAGAATTCATCTGAGTGCTCTCCGCTCATCTCTGCCTTGCTGGGAAAAGACTGAGAACTCACCCTGCAGCTAGACAAGGTGTGACGTTGACACCGTCCACAAATATAGCTGCTCCAAGAGGAGCCTACCATTTTTGGGGATTGTTCTCTTTTGTTTTTACTTGTGGTGTTGGGGGAGTAGTTTGCTCTGTTCTACTTGCAGTTATATCTATATCTACATACATATGTATATATATACATATATATATGTATATATAGAGAGAGTGGTTAAGAACAGTTACCCTTCTTTTTTCCATTTTCTAATTAAAGTTCTTTTCCTAAAATTTAAAAAAGAGTGATGTGATTATTGTGGAGGAATCCTCTCCTCTGCTTTTTGGTAAAAATTTTGGTTTCTTCCCTCAAACTAAGACAAATATACATTGGGTAAGAGGAGAGTTAAGTGCCACCTAAAGTGCATACAGACTTGATTTTTATAGGCAACAGAATTGCACAGAAATATGATAAGGATGGTAAAGTTTCCATCACCTACTGTCCTGCATGTTTCTTTTTGCTTTCCCCTTAAATGCAATGTGATTGACACAGGATTTCATAACATTTTTGTGTACAATTCTATGTAGAGACAAAATCAGAGACACTTAGGTTGAAGTGTGGTAGCAACATGAATGCTTCTGTGACCATGAGGCAGCAGCACACCTTTATGGGAAAGAAGGCCAACAGCTCCTGGGCTGCACTTGGCAGAGTGTTGCAACAGGTGACCTCTCTGCTTTATAGTGTTGATGCCAAATCTGGAGTCCTGTGTGTGGTTCTGGTTTGTGCAGTACAGGAAAGGCAGAAATCTACTCAAATAGCCCAGCAAAGGATCGCTAAGGTGGTGAAGGTTCTGCACTTTCTTTCACATTCTGTTTATAGCCTGGAGAGAATGTAGAGAACCAGACTCGGTAGCACTAATTAACAGGACAAGAGGCAAAGGGTACAAACTAAAAGACATGAAAATCCATCTAAATAAAAGAAAAATTTTTTCCCTGTGAGGAAAATCAGACACTGGAAAAGGTTTCCAAGGAAAGTTGTACAGTTTCTGACTCTGGAATTATTTAAAATTTAACTACACATGGTCCTGGGCAGTCTGTTCTAGCTGATTCTGCTCAGCCGTAAAGTGGGGGCTGGCAGGGGAGGGTAATAGGGAGGAAACCAGATGATCTCAAGACGCCCCTTCCAACCTCAGTGTAATTTTGTCGTTCTCTAAGAACAATTTTCCAGTATTTTTCTCTAGAGACCAAATGGCTTAATTTTAATGATGTCTTAAAATTGTGCCAAGATCTCTACCAAATTTAAGATAGATGACATCTACTGATTATTCCCTGTCTCTGGGGTCTGCTGACCTGTGACAGAAAGAAATCCAATTGGTCTGACATATGTTTGTTTTGACAAATCCATTTTGTCTGCTACTCTTTTCCTTGTTCCATTCCAGGGACATACAATTAGTTTTTTATCATTTGTAATAGTATTGAGTGTTGGCAGGCCTATATTTCCTCCTTTTCCTCTCTTCAAATTAAGAAAAATATTCGTTTCCAGTCTCCTAGTGCCTGATCTATGTGAGATCTCAAAAATAACCCATAAGGCTTAAGAGAACTCAAAAACTACTTTTTGCATATCTTAGGATGGAATTCTTCTAGACTGTTTGCTTTAAAATCATCTTATCCAAGCACCCACTATGTTTATAGACTTCTTTACTGAAGACTGAACTCTTAAAATTTTGCTCAGGGAATTAATTCTGTAAATTAATTGATTGATAATTTTATTAAAGATTAATATAAAAAATCATTAAATTTCCTTCATATCCCTTGTAGATAGCATAGTATTCCCACTAACTTATGACCATGAATATCCAAGCACTTTATTTTTTCTCTGTATTTCCATTATGTACATTCACATTTGACCTTGACTTCTGGAATATATGTTCTTTCACTGAAGTCAAAGAAGAACTCATGGTTTAGTCCAGTTCAGCTGCTATCATCTCTCTATTTTTCTTCTACATTGAGATGGTGTGCACTTGTGTCCTCAGTATCATTTCTCTAAGAACCTGTCAGTTCTCTTTTCCCCTTTGAATAAAGTTTTGACTGAGAGGCTCCCAGTTTTCAAAGTGTACTGAAGTTTGTCTTCCTGAAGTCTATAGGTTCTCATCTTTCTGTTATTACTTCTTCCTTTCTTAAAGATTACAACCTCTGATTTTTCATTATCACTTTTACTCAAGATCCCTTGTCTGGATTTTGTTGTTAGAGCACATCCAGAGAATTTTACTTATCATTAACTGTGTGCTGAACACACATATACTTACAAGTGTATGTGTGCACAGATAAACTCCATTTTAAAATAAGTGTGCTGTTATACATGTGATCATGATACAATACTGTCATAACATGGCTAATTACAAGGGATATTTTCATTAAAAGCATTTGCCAAATGGTATATGCAATTAATTCCCAATCTACCTCTTTCTGGATAATTGTCACATCTGAGCCATATTGGTTGTCACTGTCTCATTAAAGTTTAAGTCATACTTCTATTTTTGACTTCAGCATAGTATTGTGCAAGTTCCTGCAGCAGAGCCTACAGTCGTCTCCTTAACCAGACAGTAAAATGTCTAAAATTGATCACAGTTGCAAATCTGCACCACCACTTGTTATGTGTAAAGTATCATCCATATAGCCTCTCCAAAGCAGTAATGCTATGCCATTATCCAGAAAACTTAGTGGGAAGCTTTATCACACTGTGTTTCGTTGTTGCATTGAAAACTGTCAATGTATGGTCACTGACTCATTAACAGATAGTAAGCACAGCTAAACCATTGGCAGCTTCCAACAGAATGTACACTTCCAGAAAAACAAAGCAAATCTCAACTTCCTTAGCTATTTGGCAATATCTCTGTGAGCTTATTAACTCGTGAAAAGTGATGTGCTAATTCAATCACTACGTTCTTGCAATATCCAGAAGATGGAAAAAATGAACTCTTGATCTATTGGTTTGCAATACAAGAAGATAACTGGTGAGCCTGGCAAAGTTTCTGATGGAAAAGGGTACAGAGCCAGATATTCATGATGCAAGAATTTTCTCTGATTCCTATTTAGAAGGCACATCTAGAAAGGGAAATACACAAACTGTAGTTAAAAAGAAAGGTCTATATTTCTATCTTTAATGATGGAACTGTGATCGCATCAGTCATCTGTCACTGCATATGAATGAGAAAATTACTTGAATTGATGGATATATTGTGAAAAGAAAAATATTTTGGTTCTCTTCATCCTCTTCTTCCTTTATAGAAAGCAACTTACCTCAAATCAGTAATATATAATTTCAAGTAATCATCCAGTTCAACATACAAGGAGAGTCATGATATTTATTAAAATAGAATTCTCAATATCTTCTCATTAGAAATACAGAGGTCTGATACCTCGAATTCCAGTACCCAGTATTTAGAAAGACTATATTTCCTTGGAGGAAAATTTAACCATCTTTGTGATATATTTTAAAGTGATAATTTCTAAATGCCAAAGTCCAGAAAGGTTTATGAGCTATAAATACAAGTTGTGCAAAACAGCTATAATTTCTTTTTGTGGTCACCTAGGTTAGAATAGAAGTGAGATTTCAGACACACTGTCTTCCGTCATTTCTCACTAACTGTACACTTCATTAAATCTATGGAGATTTCTATTCAGCAGTGCAAAATTCTCTCATCTAGTACACAGAAAAAGAGACATTACATACAGATTCAGTAATTCTACATTGAAATGCACAGACAGGAATTCAAACAGTTCACATCTTGAATTAGTTGAAGATAAATAACTTTCTCCAGCAATTAATTTTCAGACACTTCATGTTGTAGTAGAAAACAATGTTCTACATGATATTTAGGAATGTTTTATCAAATACACTTGTGATTTCAAAGAACAATTATCTGTCTGAAGTGCTCCTCATCTGACATTTGTTTGTCTTTCATCAGGGACAGTAATCATTGTCATGAAGACATTTAGATGTCTTTATGCTATTTGCATAACACATTTTGGTATATTTTTAAGTATTTTAATTTGGCTACCACAAATACTAAGCTCAAAATTTGTTGGCCCCACATACAACCCTAACAGTGCTGCATGGATTACATCACAGAATCACGGAATCTGCTGAGTTGGAAAAGACCCAGAAGCATCCTTGAGTCCAGCCTTTAACTTTGCACAGGACCATCTCCACAACTCCCACCATGTATCTGAGAGTATCATCCAAACACTTCTTGAAATTGATCAGGCTTGATACTGTGACCACTATCCTGGGGAGTACCCAACCACTCTATGAGTGAAGAACCTCCTTCTAATATCCAACCTAAACATTCCCTGACACAACTGCATGCTATTCCCTTGGATCCTGTCACTGGTCACCAGAGAATGCAGAGATCAGTGCTTGCCCCTCCTCTTCCCCTCATGAGGAAGTTGCAGACTGCAATGAGGTCTCCCCTCAGTCTCCTCTTCTCCAGGCTGAACAGACCAAGTGACCTCAGGTGCTCCTCATATGGCTTCCCTCCAAGGCCCTTCACCATCTTCATTGCCCTCCTTTGAACACTCTCTAATGGCTTGATATCTTTCTTATACTGCAATGCCCAAAACTGCACCGAATATTCAAGGTGTGGCTTCACCAGTTCAGAGCAGAGCAGGACAATCCCCTCCCTTGACTGGCTTAGGATGCTTTGCCTAATGCTCCCCAGGACATGGTTGGTCCTCTGTTACCATGAGAATTTGGAAGTATTCCGGGCTGAAACTATGACATTGTTTAAAATCCAAGTAAACAGCATTTATTGCAAAGAAGTAGTAAGTGAAGAAAAAAACTGAGAAAAGAAAAAAAATAAACCTCAAGACAACTCTCACTCACTCATGCATTACTCACACAGTTACTGTCCATACTGAGCCCAATATGCTCAAGATCCCCCATATGTCCAGCTACTGCATCCACGGGCTTCGGAAGGCTTAATACACTTAGCAGCCATCCCCACAGAGGCAATGTTGTCCTCGGTGTCAGTACACACCTCCACCTGGAGCAGGGACTGTCTGTTTTTCATGCACTCAGTCTGTGACGTCTATCTAAGCAAATGTGGCCAGCACTAAACCAAATAGGGGCTTCCAGTCCCTCTTCCCATAATGTAACTGGAAATCCCCCTGGTCCTGCATAGTGTATAATCCAGGATCTCCTTTTTTGGATCCGTGGTCATTACTTCATCAGCTTCCTCTTCTTTTTCTTCTTCACTCGTCCTTGACTGGCTGTCAACAAGTAGCCAGGCCGCTAAACAGTTTCAGTGTACAAAAGATGTTCCTCCTTCAAGGACAAAGTCAGTTCTTGTTTTTCATAACTTGGCAAGAAAAGAACAGACTCTTTAACAGTGGCAAGACCAGGCATGGATTAAAACCTCATCATGCACGAATACACCCTTCTGGCTGGCAGGGCACTGCTGACTCATATTCAACTTGCCAGTGACCAGGATGCCCAGGTAGCTTTCCATGACAATCCTTTCCAGCATCTCATTTCCCAGTCTCTGCGAACATTCAGAGTTGCCCCATCCCAGGTGTAGAATCTGACACTTCCTATTGTTGAACGTCATATGGTTGATGATTGCCCAGTCCTCTAATTTTTCGGGACCTCTCTGAAGGGCCTCCCTGCCTTCAAGGGAGCCATCAGCTTCTCAAAGTTTTGTGTCATCTGTAAACTTCTGAGTATCCCTTCCAGTCCTGTGCCCAAGTCATTTATGGAGAGGTTAAAGAGCTCAGGGACTGAGATGGAGCCCTGTGGAATCCCACTAGTGACAGGTCACCAGTGTGATGGTACCCCAATCACTATTACCCCCTGTATGACTTCACATCATAGTCTAGTGATAGATCTGATGTATAATTCTGGACAGGTTGAGCTGAAAACAGAAATGAATAAAACAATACATTGTTTGCATAATTTTCTGCTAGCCTAGAACATTTACTTGTCCAGTAAATTGTATGACCGGAATTAAGGTCCTGTGTCTGCCCAAAAAGATCAGAACTTTAAACTTCCTCTTTGATGAAAAATATAACATTTTCTGTTAGGTTGACATTGTGCTAAGCAAGGCAGAGTGGAGTAGACAGAGAGACACAAATAAAAGAAATAATCCAAGGAAGAACATGATTACAGATTCATTGTTAGAGTTCTTACTCAAAATGTAATGCACAACTTTCAGGTCTGCTTACAGGATTTGTTGGTTGGTTTTTTGCTACCTACTGTAACATCGTGTGACTCACTTAGGTTCCAGAGAAATGAACTTTCTCCCATCACACAGTCACTTTTGCTTTCCTTCCTGCAGCCCCATGACTCTTCTATATCTGACTATGCTTCAGCAACTGGGGAACTCAAAAGGGCACATATGTCCAGAACAGATACAAACCCAATGTAAGATAGATACCTTGACAGTTATTACATGTAACTGTTAAATGCACATATTTCTGATTCTATTATTTTTTTGTTTAAGCTGGGAAGTGGAGCAGACAGGGTAGGTAATTTTTCACAGGGTAGATGATTTTCCACCAGTCTTCTTGACTCAGCTATACATTTGAAGGATTTTTGACAAGTAGATATACGAAATGTCATGTTCATCAGATAATTAAATTAAAATGTAGAGCTAGAAGGGCTAATGCTGAAATCCATTGTTTACTTTTTTTAGTGTATTTGACAATGAATAATGTTTTGAGAATAAGTAATGTAATTACTGCTAAATGCATTTCAAGGGTGTGGAGAGTACTTGTCAAGGAGAACAAATTGTATTGACATAAGATTTCTCTGATAACTTCATTTTTTGTTGTTGAAGAACAGAACAATGAAATAGACTGTTGTAAAATACAATTTTTCAGTGATTTTACTCTTCTGTCTCATCTTCACTGACTCAGAATTGCATTTCATTTTCAAAGAATAGGCAATTTCTTACATGTTATACAATTTTTACCCTTGAAAACTGTCAGTTGCAGTAGTCAGGATGAAAATCTATTTTTAATACCCAGAGAGCATACAAGAATATGTTTTTATATATGGAGTAAAATGAGGATGTCACCTGAATGACAGTAAATATATAAAATATATAAATTCTATAACAAAATACAATGTATTATGGCTGAGCAAATACTATTTCTTCTACTAGAAAAGTCACTAATTTCTACAAAAAAGTGTAGAAAGAGCTTTATGGCATGTCCTCAATTAAATGTGCCCTTCTACTCATTAATAAAATAAACCAATTAAAGATAGATGATCACTTACTTTCTATTGTTCTTAAGAAGCATCTGAAGGGGGTTTTATCCTTTAATCCTAAAGCAGTTTGCCCATAACTTTTTGTCAAGTTTTTGCTAAAAAAAAATATTGACTGAGTTCACAAGCCTAACCATTTACCAAGTGCATGGAATTTTCGACACGTCAAACTGGAAATTATCAGGCCAATATAAGACGAAAGTTAAACTCTGCCAGTTCAAGTATGAAAGCCATTGAGCAAACAGTAGCACTGCACAGCAGCCTACATTAGGAAAGCAACTTGATAGGCTTTATCAAGGGCGTAATTTTACACTAATTCTAGGAATAAAAAAATCTGTGTCTGAGGAAAATTATCAGGATCCTTTTAAGGTTGAAGTGCAGTTAGAGTCCCACTTTGGTCCTCACTGTGATCATTGACATAACCTTACTCACAAAGTATCTCAAGGGGACCTACCTATGAAATTAAACACTGCTCTTTCTGATCTTCAAAACATGTACAGGGTCACCATGTACTGCAGAAAGATGTCAGATAAAGCTGACACTGCTGAATTAGACACCTGAACCCTTGGATGTTTTATTATGAGTTATTCTTCCCATGTAGTCCCTTTGCTACCTTTCACATGCCTGGTTGTGCTGCTCATTCTGAGAATTTTAGTTTCATCCATTTCAGCTCCTCTGATGATAATGGGGGACCACAGACATCTGTGAAATCTAATGGCTGCTTGAAGGACAGCAAAGTAATGTGTAGGGGTGGGGGTATGCATAGAGTAGTTCATGGTGATGAGAAGCTCAATAAAACTTTTGCTCTGAGAAAAAGCAAAATAAAAGCTAGTGGGAACTGAGACCTGTTCAGCAAGTCACTTGACAAATAGTAGAATTCAGAGCTCCTATATAAAGATATCTGCCTCCTGGATTAGGAAAGTAAAGGAAGCAATTATATATCTATATATATCTCTAAATAAATAATTCACCTCCTGAGCTGTGACTGTGTAAGTAGTTGTCACGTGAAAGGGAGAAGTGAGACAGAAATGCAAAGATTTCTAGTCTTAACTGTATTAATAAGAAATTATTAGCAACAAGCGCTTACAGACAATCAAATCCTTATTTTCCCAACACTGCCTATTGACTACGAACAGCACACAGGTTGGAAGGGTTTCTGACCTCTGATATGAAGCCAACACTTAAGCCGGGGAGAACTTATCAGCTAAATAAGTGCTTCCAGAAAATTAGAGGCTTATGAACCCAGCACTGCCTGCCGAACTGTTGGACAAACACAGGCTGGAAGTATTTCTAACCTCTGCTTTGAAGATACACTTAATAACTACAAAAGAACTTTCCCGACAACAGGTCCCAAAATAACATTTATTAATACAAGTATGTGACAGTTACTCTGGGTTCTGCTTTGATGGTGATAACGTTTAGCTGCAAGATTGTATTTAATTGATAATAAAAGACCCCCAAAAGAAACCAGTACAAATCGCATTTTACAGAGAGAAACACACCAAACTCCAGTTACAATACAGCAATGTGTCCCATTTTCAGACAGACAACAACTAGTAACAAAGAACTACTAACTAAAAGCACAGCCACCTAAAACACTTATCTAGACTCTCTTTCAGTAACATAGGATGATAAAATAGTTCGCACACCACTCTCTGTAACACAAAGCAAAAGGAAAGAGCAGAGCTGCTTCTTATCAACACACATGTTGAAAAAGAAACTGCACATTACAAAAGAAAGCAATAACTAATATAAAGTAGCAAAGCGTAAAGCAAGTTATTGTTATTAAGGTAGCAAAATACAGTTAGTAAAGGAGGTGCTTATAAACTAAGAATCAAAGTAGTTGTTAGCATGAGATGTAAGATAGAATATATAAAGGAATAAGCTTTGTAAGAAAGTAAAGTTAAGAAAGTAAAGTATAGAAAAATGGAAAGCACATGGTCTCCTTACTCCTACATTGTTCCAGAAGGTAGGGGGAGGCAGGACGAACTGCCAGCAGCTACCTCAACAGAGACGATGGCATTTCTCCCTCTCTCCTGCAGTTAAAACTGCATCTCTTTTTCTACCTTTTTTTTTTTTCTTCAGGTGGTTGTGTGACTAAAGTCAATCTTTTGGGGGGATGATACAGATGCCTGAGGGTGGTGGCTCCTTGTGTGGTTATAGAAGATATTGCAAAGTGGGGCCCTGTCATTTTTTAACACTCCACCTTTTGTTAATCTCATCAGATTGAAAGCTTTTGTCCTCTGCTGGGAGCACCCTTCTAGGGGGCTGAGGTGTTTCCCTCAGCCCATCCAGGCTTATCAGGGCTATCACCCCACAGTAGTTTACACAACAGTAAACACAACTGCAGAATAAGACATGATACTTTAGTCTTCACAGCTTTGCAATTAAGAGTAGTTTATCTAGGTTTGGAAAGAATTGAACACTCAGAATTGCATTTGGTTTATACTCCTACTGCCACAATGACTTGCTCTCCCTAGTCAAGATTATCTTCTGAATTTGATTCTGAGGTCATAATTTCCATTGCCTACCATTATAAAACTGATTCCTTACTTACTTGCTTGAGTATTTTCTTCTACTGCACTTACATAAATACTACAGAAAAAGCTTTCTTTCCATCTGTCAAATTTACCTGATCTTTCTGCTTTCTTTTTGCTTCCATGGAAACAGAAATGATTTTAAAGGGAACAGAAAGAAATGCAGGTCATAACAAAGCCATTCTTCAAGAACAGACATCTTGAGATATTCTAGTTTTGTTTCAGAATTCCTAGCTTGCTATCTCCTAAGAGACATATTTTGCCCACAAAGTCCTGAGAGGTCTTCTTTTTGTGTCCTTTTATTCATACAAAAAGTAACCTGGTAACTTAGGGAGTAACAACCTAATTAAGCCATGATATACTTTATTTACATCTGAATAAAGAACATTAAAATCTTTACACTTCAATCTTATTTTTATAACCCTACATATAAAGAAGAGCCATAGAACTTCAGCCAGGTCCCAGGTTAACTGAGAGTACCAGATTACTCATTGCTGCAAATCTGCAGGCTATTTGGTCAGGTGCTCTGATTCCAAGAGGAAGGCTAAATGTTAACAACCTAATTTCTCCTCCCAAATGTACTTATTGCAGTTGTGTAAATGGGAGGTTCAATTCTTGTTATTACTTTGAACATGAATCTGCTAGATCCTTTTTCTTGATGTACTTCTAGTGGAAACTAGGACATCAGGTAAGGAGAAGGTGGGAACAGATGGGGAGATCTTAACCAGTCTCCCTGTGCAGTCTGGGTATAATTAAGCTACGCTTGAAGTCTAGTATGCTTTCCTGGAAGTTTTGAAGCCCTGGTGAGTTTTACAGCTTGAATATGTACTGAAATTTCCAGGATCCTGTGAATTTCCTGAGTAACAGGGATGCATTTGCACTCCAAAAGCCCAAACCAACATGTTTCCTAGTAGGTCTGAATTAGACAACTTTGTGATGCTGAGATTCACACCCTGGAAGTAAGGGTAGTTTGCCATTTTCATTATTGCAAAGTGTAGAAATGTCAGGATTCAAGACTTTGAATTCCATTAAGATATTCAAATCTCTATGTTTCTATATTAGTGTTTCTATATTCTACTTTAATGGCAATAATGAATGGTAACTGCAGCTCTGGCTTCAGTTGTTCTCCTCAGTGACCTCTCAGAGTTTTCCATTTCCACTGCTCATGAAGTGGCTGCTGACAGTTTAGAAGTCACAGTACTAATGCTAGGATTTATTTATATAACAGTATATAATTTTCACTGATTCCAGAAAATCTACAGAAAAGAAAATTTTTAAAAAAGAAAAAGAAACTAGACCCCATTAATATAACTAATATATTGCTCAGGATGGAAATTATTTTAGTTATTTTCAGGTAAATTGACCCTATTTCAACATGTTCGTCAGTCAGTAAAAAATTGAAACTTTGGGACAACGCAAGAGAATGATCAAGACATGGAAACAGATATTCTAAAGACATGCAGCTATAAGGGAGACCAAGGGGACCTGGGAATTTATGGTTAGAACCCTTGTATAAGCAAAGAATTAAAAAAATGCCTTCTTAGCAGTAAAATTGCTAACAAGGGTTTTAAAAAAAGAGAATAGTCTGTTTGGAAGAGTGTTCCCAAAATAATTCTTAGGACTAATATTGACTATCATGGTAGACAGCTACCAAAAAATGCAGAATAGAGTCAAAATAACAATAATTAGGGGGAAAAAGTGCATAATTTAGCAAAATGAATAGGTCAGAGAATAATACAGACAAAGCTTTAATAGAGATACATGAATGTATGGTAAGATCTCGTAACTACTTGTAACTTCATATAGCACTGTTAGGTGAGATGAAATTCAGAAGGATATATTTTTCAGAAATGTAGTCAGAATAATAAATGTCAGGGAAAAAAAAACCGCTTCTTATTAAAATATATGTCATTCTTGTCACCCCCAGGCAATCTATTTGATTTTCTGTGTACATAAAGCCAATGAACTGCTGTTACCTGGCTCGCTATCACCTACCTTCAAGTATCCTACATGCATGTTAGATGGACATAAAGCTACTGAGAGGTCAGCTCCACTTCTCTGTTTCTTTTCCCTGAAAACCTCAAACATTAAAGCAGATAAGATATGATCCAGATTTTTACAGGAAACCTCTCCCATGACAATTATCTCTGCTCACTTTTTTTCCCAGCACTTGCCAGAATCATCTAATGAGTTACAGCTGGACAGATGCAGTCAGAATGTCACTTATTCAGCAGTACTCTCTGCAAGGCTTCACCCCATGGCAGTAAAACAAAGCTGTTCAGGAAATGAAGCCGTCGGCAGAGGTGATGCCTCTTTAGCTGTAGCCGTGGAATGAAATGGCACAAGTGATATAACCTTGCTGTTAAAGAAACTATGGTCTTTGAAGTAAATGAATTCTGACTGAAGAACTGTTTCTTTCTGTCTTTGATACCACTCCTTTGAGGCCACTGAAATCTATGCAACCTTCTTTTTGTATTAAGAGCAACTTGTTTCCTGGGTTTCTGACGTTGGGTCAGGATGGCTTGTTTCCAAATTTCCAAATGTGCATACTTGTGACTGATGTGAGAGAGTCCTGCCCTGAGCACTTGCAGATGTGGAGACAATGAAGCTGTCCTGAAAAACTGATACCAAATGAGAGTGAACAATTTTTGCTTCTAATCATTCTGCCTTCAATCTGCTGTCTGTGAACATGCAAACTTCCTAGCGGTTTTGCATTATACTATGAAAAAAATCTGTTAGTATTTCATCAGTATTAAGATATTATAGTGATGGGTATTGTCAGAAAACCCAGGAGATTAATATTTATTTCTTCAGAGTGGATTTTAGGAGTGTATAGTAAATAAGGCATCAAACAGACTTTGAATGATGAGTAAAAAAAGAAAATATTGAATAGTTGTTTAGTAAGCACTGTTCATTTTGTGCTCTGAATAACACAGGAGACCTCTGCAAAAAGCAGTAGGTGATAATGTAACTAAAGAGACTAGCATATAAGTATATGTAATACTACAATATCAATACTGCTCTTTTAACAAGATTGAAATTTTGTAATTTTCTTGAGTTTCAAGGAATGGAAACTTGTGATTATCACCTATGTCCTAGTTCAGCAAGAGGGACCAGTTAACCCTGTGTGTGGGTGATCAAAGCTGTGTATTCTATCCCCTCTACTCATTCCCCAAGGACAATGGACCATTAGCAGCAGCTGCCCAGGGAGCCATTATCACCTTCACACCCAGCCCGAGGGGACAGAGCTGCAAATGGGCCATCAATGGTTCAACAATACCCCCTGGCTACCAGAGTTAATCACCCATTGTGTGAGTCCCCCCCCCAGGGAGAGGTACTGGGTGCTCCCTGAGGGTACATAAGTGGTGGGTAAGAAGACCTCAGGAACTTCTCATCAGATCCAGAGGAGCAGCAGGACCTCAACAGGATGAGATCACCACTCTCTACCAGACTACAGCCATCATCTGCACCAACAGGTTTCTCACTTGTTTTTGCTTTGGACTTGGGGGGAACCAGGTGGGTCTCAGCACCTGGGCTAACAAACCCCTTTGGATTTGTGCCCCAGGGCACTGGGTTATACTGCTAGGTTTTGTGAGTTGAAAGCAATTTCTCTTTGTGTCACTGTATTTATTGTAATATTATTTTTAAATTTTAGCCTCTGACTTATAATCTCTCTCGTGGTGAGTTCATTTTCCCTGCTGGTTCACCTTTAAACCAGCACAACCTATGAATGTAATGAAGAAGAAAAAAAGCTGAAAATACATAAAGTAATATCACAGAATCACAAAATCATCTAGGTTGGAAAATACCTCTGAGACTGAGTCCAGCCTATGACCTAATACCACCTTGTAAATTAGACCATGGCACTAAGTGCCTCATCCAGTCTCTTCTTAAACACCTCCAGGGACGGTGACTCCACCACCTCCGTGGGCAGCCCATTCCAATTCCCAGTCATTCTTTCTGTGACGAACTTCATCCTGATGTTCAACCTAAATCTCCCCTGATGCACCTTGTCCTTCTGCTGGTTGTCTGGGAGAGAAGACTGACATCCACCCAGCTGCAATCTGCTTTCAGGCAGTTTTAGGGAGTGATAGTCTCCCCTCAGCCTTCTCCTCCCCAGGCTAAACAACTCCAGCTCCCTCAGCTGCTCCTCAAAGGACTTGTTCTCCAGTCACTTCACCAGTCTCATTGCCCTAATATGCATTAGAGAAGATAAATTGGGAGAATATAAATTGGGAGGTTTTACTCTGTCTTACACTCTAAACAGATGGGAGTGATTGACAAGATTTAGATTCACCAAGTCATGTCTTCTTTTAAAAGTCTGAACAATGAATAATTGCACAACAGGATGAACGGTAACATAGTGACACTGAGACCAAGAATGAATCATTTCAAAGGTAAAGTAGACATTGATATAGCTTCAGGAATATATCAAGTTTCGTGTTTCAGTGTTAGATCCTATCTCAAAAGGGGATTAATAGTATACTTGTCTGTTAGTTGGTTCATAAACCAGCAGTAACAAAGATGTAAAAATTTTTGTGCCTCCCTTTGAAAGTCATGGCCATTGACAGACACTGTCTGAACTTTTTGTGACTGTCTGAACTTTCATTTCTTTTGCAATTATTTACCTTTGTCTTCAGATATTTGTGAAATACTTTTTCAATCTTTCTTTCTTGCTCTATTATTTCATTAAAGATATAAGATAAAGGAAAATTTTGTGATGATTTTTTGAAGGTCATTATTTAACTCAGTTAAAACCTTAGAAAAGAAAATCCTTTAATAAGAAGAAATGTTTTACTGGGAACCTTATTTGGAGCAACACACTTACCTTTAGTCTTGATTCTATCAATTATGCTGCTATTTTTCAGATTTATATGAAGTTTGTTCCTTTGTATTTCTTTTGGGCTAAAAAGCATATAATTTATAAAAGGGGATATTTACTTGAGCATTCAAATTGACATGAATTACATTCAGTTGCTGGAAATGAATCAAGTAGGCACATTACAGAAGCTGAGCTCTCATAGGAGACCTATCTTTTCACCTGTCAAGAATTTTATATTTTCCATTATAGTTCCACAATGAATATCATTAAACACCTTAAAAATACCAGTTAAAATCCTCACTAATGCAGCTGTCATAGTACATTTAACATATAGGCTGCAGCTCAGATATTCAGGACAAAACCAAATTAACGTTATTGTGTCCTTAAGGCAGATATTATTTTGACACCAGGAAAGTGTATCTGTTGTTTAATTCGGAGCATAAATTACAGTACTTTGCAGAAAACGGAGAATCAACTAAATTTACTCATTTGTGTTCACCCTCTTCTATTTCACAGCTCAAACATTTAGGATTTTCTGCCTTAGCTTTACTGAACGCAGGTGCCAGAAATGGAAAAGATATGGTTTTAGTTCCCAAGCAAAGGGGTTTAGGAAGAGAAAGGAGAAAGAAGAAATATAAGTTATTAATGAAGAATACAAATCAATAAATGCTCTCCTATAGTAGACAGACTCTAACTTTCCAGTTGTCAGTCATTCTAAGCAAGCTTGGAATGGTATACTAACCATCACTTACTGTTTCTCAATCTGCCTTGAAAAGATAGGGAAAACAGATAGTGGCTGGATAAGTTATGTTCCCATTACTCTGTATCTATCTGCTAGTCACAGATAACATCAAAAGAGGCTTTGAACTGCTGAGTGGCAGAAGATTGTCTGCTTCATCTTGTTGGCATTAGTGGCACCGTGGCTCTGCCACAGGAAAGGAAAGTCTCAGTGGGCTGCCACTGCCAAAAAACAATATCCTTTAATGCTTCCACTCTTGCTGCCACTGGGGACTGGTTACAGCAGTGCCCTATAAGAGTTGAGGAAAGCTTGAGCTTATTGTGAGCATCATAAACATTTAAAAACCATCTACTGTGTAAAAGCCTAATTTCCCTAGCCCATTGGTTTTACTTTTTTATGTTTATGTTTTTTCAGTCCTTCAGAAAACAAGTAGAAATTAAAAGAATACTGCTTGAAAGTGGCTGAATTCACAGACTCTGAACCAAACATTTAAAGTTATGTCAGAATTACTAGCATACTCTCCACTCATAACACATGCTGGTTTATTTCTTGGTTGTGCTCATTTAAAATTTCAATTATGAGCACTTTGATACTCACTTGAATAACTATTCCCACTCACATTTTCTTCTAACACACAAAAAAATAGTTGTTAGGATAAAATGATAGCTTGAAGCTTAAAACTTGCTGCTCTGATTTCAAGAAACTTGAAATATTAATTTAGCCACAAGCCTGCTGTGATGCTAGAGCTGTTCTCAGCCATTCTCAAATGAAAATGGTCTGTAACATATTACAAGAAAGTGGCATGAGTAGGAGCTCAAGTTACTAGCTCTCTTTCCACATAAAGCTTCCATAAGGCTTAATAGCCTCCTTTAGATACTGGGAGGCTGCTGTCTGGTCTGGAGCCTTCTCTTCTCTGGGCTTCAATTCTCTCAGCCTTTCATCATAACAGAGGTGCTCCATCCTTCTAATCATCTTGGTGACCCACCTCTGCACTTATGCCAAGAGGTATGCATCAGCTGTCTTGCAGAAAGATGTTAAATGATTGCATGTTTTTAATAACTAAAACTCGAGAAGATTGATAGTATATAATATTTTAATTTGATTACAAGTGTCATAAGGTCATTTTGCACTTTAAAGAAAATTATTGTGATTGAATTTTGCTTCATATTTCCAGTGAATGCATTTATGAGTACCTAAAATACTTAGATATTAATCCAACTGGAACAGAAAAAAAATTTGCATATAAAATCTAACCTGACTGCATTATTGTTATATCATATCTCAAATCTGGTAAGGCAGCCTAGTTACCAGAGCCATCTGTAGTGTTATTTATCTTCTGTTCCAGTGAGATAGCAGACTTTCTCTGAACTGTGCTCCCAAACATAGGCTGCTCTATCTTCCAGAAGAGCACAACAGGCCCTTCCAATTTAATGTATCCAAATGGATATAATGTTTCATGCCCTTTGAGTAGCAGGAGAGACCAGACTGAAACTTACATGATTTCCCATAAAAAAAGGTCTGATCTAATGTTTTCATAACAGAAGACATATTGTAAGCCTTGACAGTAATAGACACATTTTAAATGTGAAACAATGCGTAAACACATTCAAATACCAGTAGACAGGGATAAATTGAACTAAGGCCTTAGTTCTAATTAAGCCTTTGATTTCTGAAGTGATTTTCAGTTAATACACAGAAAAAGGTCTCCAAGGCTACATCTATCCTACTAAATTAAATATGCTCAATATTGTTAGCTGGCCTTGAGACAAGCTGGCATTGAGTATCACTCACACATACCACTGCACTCTCTCACCCTCCAGAACAGGTTGAAGACATTCTACCTCCTTGTGGTGAATGGCCCTGAGGAATGCATGCTCTGCTATCCTACCTGGAACTGCTTTGGAGACAACCTGGGCCAAGTATGTGCCAGGGATCATTTTAATCAATAATTTGACAACATAAATAGGATTGTAAGACCATAACAACTGAACAGTGAAAGCAGTTCAGTCCCAGTGATGCCTTAGGACTTTATATATTTGTATATATGCATATATTTTTATATTTATATGTATATGTATATATTTTATATATTTGATGTATATTTGTAAATTTTTATATAGCTGTATAGCTTATCATATTTGATGTAGCAACTAGCCATTTCTACCTTTGTGTCATATTTTGGAATGTCTATGTTAAGGGTATGCATGTACCAAGACTAGAGTAGCAGTACATATAGCCAAAATAAGATACCATTTTAATCAAAGCAATAGAAGGCCTAGAAACCCAGAGACCTTAGAGAAGCTCCAAAGAAGGGAATGTGATGTGAAGATGGTGATGGTGAAGAAGTAAGGAGTCTTGAGACCTCCCTTCATAATAAATGTCTAAAAAACAGAGGCATTTATCCAAACTACTGAAAACTTGAAGAACACTGAATTCCCCTGAAGTCATAAAAGCTGACACATTCTCCTTTTACAAGGGGGACGTCACAATAAATGAAGTCACATCAAATACCCGTTTTTCTTGCAAATATGTAGATATAATATGCATATATCAAATGTATTACCATGAAATTCTATTGTATAGATGCATCAATATTTACCATAAATTTAAAAAAAGAGAGAGAGACAGAACAAATAAGGACTGTTGCAGAACTACCTTACCAAATTGGCAAAATCATTTTTACTGTTAAAAAGAGTGGTTCCCCAGCATTTTCTGGTAATTGATCTACTTAAATATAAATGCGTAATTTTTATTCCTATGCTATCACTGTGTGATCCCATGACATACTTACCTAATAAAATTGATTTTTCTCCCAGAATAAAACCCACCTGATTTGTGGTTTAAATGCCCACATACTTTTTCAGGTTGGAGCTGAGATCCTTAGTCTGGGAACCTGTCTTTTGGGGTCAACTTTTGTAGCCTTGGTGAAGTAGACTACAGAAATTTTATCACCCATTTATATTGTTTGCCAAGAATATACAAAGACAACAGCAAAAAAAGGCATGTTATCATTGTTATCAGTCCATGTTGTTATATATGCTGTTCCATATGTCCTGAAAATTATGGTAAGACAAGATGTTGTGCTAAAATAAAATTTATCAGTATAATACAGTGACTGCTCACTTATAACATCACAGAGGTTTACTTGGCAGTATGCATACCACAAAGAACTCTAGGCTGCAGTAAATAACTACTTTTACATTGGACAAGCCTTTCCCCCATAGCTCAGGGAGTCTCTCTTTGGCCAAGAAGAAGGAAATTTAATATATTACTGAAATTCTAGTGCTTCAAAATCTATAATTAAACTTTATGAGGACAAAAAAAAGGATACAAAACCTTCTTTCAACTGGTCTTAAAATGGTTTCTTGTATTATCCATTCTGGTTTTTTAGGGAGATACTGCAGTATGCTAAACAATATTTTAGGATCTTGTCCTATAGCTACTATCCTTGTTTGACTCTCACTGACCCCTAAAAGATTGATGAACTATTACATTTTCAAGATCAAATGTAAGACTAAAGTAATTTTTTACATATAATTTTGAATTTTGGCCCCAGTTCTAGGGTCTACAATGACAATTTATACCAATTTCTGAGCAGATGCAGAGAACTATTGATTTCTGCAGGACTCATCAATGCATTGTTGCTGCTATGACTCACCTAGGGCGACTTTAAAATAATTTGATAATTCTGTAGACTGACCTAGTGGTTTCCATACAAATATTTTGGCTTAAATGCCCCTTACTTGGAACTGTCTGAAATGGGTCAAGCAGAAAATAGATGACTCATGATAGCTCACAAAGGGTCATTAAGACATAATGCCAGGACTATTAAATTTGATGCATCTGGCCTCTATAGAGGAATTGGTTTGGCCCGAGGAAGTATAAAAGCCTGCCAACAAAAACAAAACAATGAAGACACCTTTCTGTCACTCAAAGAGACAATGTCTTGGGTTATGACTTGATATCCGGGCTGGAAAGAATCTGCCCAGATACATACAGGAACATAATAGAGTGAGAAGGTTACTTTCAGCCTCCTCATGACCTACAGTGCCATGCAATGAACGGGGACATCTTCAACTACACTACATTGCTCCAAGTTCCAGCCAACCTGACCTTGAATATTTCCAGGGATGGGACATCTACAGTCCCTCTGGGCAACTTGTTCCAAAGCTTACTACTTTTATTGTAAAAAAGTCTTCCTTATATATAGCCTGATTCTACCCGCTTTTATTCTAAAACCTTAACCTTTTGTTCTATAACAACAGGACCTGCTTAAATGTTAGTCTCTGTCATTCTTACAAGCCCCTGCTAAGTACTGAAAGGCTGCCAGAGGGTCTTCCTGGAGCCTTCATTTGTCCAGGCTGAACAACCTTAACTTTTTCATCCTTTCTTCATAGGACAGGTGTTCCATCTCTCTCATAACTTTGTGGTCCTCCTTTGAACCTGATCTAAGGTCGATATATTTTTTGTACAGTGGCTTGGCTGCTACATTAGCCAATTTTCTCAGGACTCGGAGATGCATCACATCATGTCCAATAGATTTATGTACATTCAGGTTCCTCAAGTGGTGATGAACCTGATCTTCTCTTACAGTGGGAGGGACTTTGCTACCCTAGTCCCTGCCTTGCAGTCCATTCACTTGAGAGGTGTGGGAAGAGAGTTTGCCAGCGAAGACTGAGGGAAAAAAATTGTTGAGTACCTCAGCCTTCTCATTTACTGTTACCAGTTTGCCAGACTTTTTTACTGGAGTTGTGGCTATGCTTTCTTTGACCTTCCTTTTCTGGCTGATATAACTGTAGAAGACCTTTTTAGTATTCTTTGCATCCCTTGCCAAGCTCAGCCTTGGTCTTCCTCACCCCATCCCTACAGAGTCACTGTAGTCTTCCTGGGATCCCTGTTCCACTGCCTGTGCATTTCCTTCTTGCCTTTTAGTTTGACCAGAAACCTTGTCAGTCTCTTCCTTTCCTGATTTCTTATACCTGGAAGTCAAGAGCTCTTGCAGCATATGGAAAGAGTTCTAAAAGAACTGCTAGCTCTGTTTTGCTCCCTTGTCCCTGAGGGCAGTTTCCATGTTAGTCCTATTGATTAATTCCTTGTGTGTTTGGAAATTTGCTTCCCTATAGTTCAAGGTGCTGACTTTACTCTTCACCCAACACATATTCCTCAGGACTGCAAACTCCATTAGTGTGTAATCACTGCAGCCCAGGCTGCCTCTAGTCTTCACGTCACTGATTAGCTCACCTGTGTTGGTGACCATCAGGTCTAGTATTATGTCCCCTCTGGTAAGGCTATCCATTACCTGGCTCAGGATGTTATCCTCCCTGCTTTCCAGGAGTCTCCTGGATTGCCTACAGCCACCATGCTACTTTCAGCAGATGTTGGTGTGATTGAAGTCCCCCAGAAGGATGAGAACCTGTGAGTGCAATGCCTTCTGTAGCTGGAGCAGGAACGCTTCATCAACAGGCTCCCCTTGATTAGGTGGCCTGTAGTAGACACCAAGCACAAGGTTCCCTTTCCTTGAATCAGCCTCTAATTCTCCCCCATAAGCTTTCAATCTGCTTGTGTTCTTTATGGACAACTCTTCAGAATCTATCACTTTATTGATTTAAAGAACAACCACTCCAACTCCTCCTTCCTCACCTGCTGCTTCTGAACAGCCTGTGGCCTTTGATAGTTACACTCCAGTCATGGGAACTGTCCCACCAAGTTTTAATGACAGCAAGGCCATAGCTTTCCACCAACATGGTGGCTTCCAACTCTTCCTGTTTGTTGCCCATAATGTCTCCTTTGGTATAGAGGCACATCAGCTTCTCTGTCAGCTGTGTCATCATCTTGCAGAAACACATCCCTTGAGCTGGTAGAGTGACTAAGTCCTTCATGGGCAAACTGCCCTGCAAATTTCTGCACCCTGCTCTGTCTTGTGCCATGTCTTGTTTGTTTGCTCTGGTCACCACACTCCTGGTCACTCACACTCCCTAGGGGCTGTTTTTGGAAAGCAGGGGGTGGCCACAGTTGCACTGGCAATGCCAAGGCCTCATCAGAATTTCCCATGAAAGCCATCAGTTTCTGGTGGGATGTTCCACCCTCCTGGCATTGCCCTGCCTCAGGAAAGCCCGTGGGCACTAAGATTTGCTGCTCCACTGCAGATCCGGCTGGCAGTGGAGCAGCTTCCCTCTAAAACTGATAATTGTAATTTGGAAAGGCATGAAACTAGAAAACTGGCATATAAATTATTTGTTCCCTTACAGTCACTACTTTTTATAAAGCATTTTAGTAATATCACAAAAACAAAAGCACTTTGGTTTAAGAATGATGTTGGATTACCTCAGTAGACACAGGATCATGAGGGAAGAAATGTATATGTTGCACAGAGCAGTGGGCTTACAAAAAATAAGAAAAGATTCTTCCAGTCCAAGTAAGTGGCCTTAATTCTGAGGTTAGTGCATTTCACAACACTAGGAAAAAAATGCCACATGGTTTATATTTGTAGTATGTCTCCTATTTCTCTACCTAATATTCTCTTTGAAGCATAAGAAATATTATTCATTATTAATATTTTCTCTGCCAACTTCAAAGACTCAGACTTCCCATAAAATTAAAAGACAGTCTTCCAGTCTCTTTTTTACATTCCTCTTTAGTGTAATTACCAGTCACCTCTGACTTCTATGCAAGTTAACAGAATACTTCACCCATCCTGTTCAATGTTCATCCTGCACCAAGCCTTTTATTGTCATTATCTGGCCATGCTTCCAGCAACACACTTACAGAAACACTATGAACATCAGTTTGAGGTACTCATGAAAATGATGACCAGAATAGGTCTAAATTTTGGCTCCACGAATTCATGTATTTACCATGTTAGGAAACATTTCAAGTAGTTTTCTGTTCTGGGATCTTTGTGTACAAAATGTTGAAAAGAGCAAGGCATTCAGAAAAAACACTCCAAAAATCAAACCCAGTGCTAAAAGAAGTTTATGCTCCAGGTAAAGTTACAGCTGAAAAAATCTTTAGCAAATGGTGTCATCAGTACAAACAGCTGTAGGAAAATGCTTTCATGAAAATAACATAACTTAATTTCTGTGACCCCGGAACTATTTGAGAGAGCACACAATAAAAAGAGAGAATGCCTGAAAAGATTCTGAAAGTGTGAGATTTGAACCATTTTTTCTTTCTGAACCTGAGAGCTTTACCTGCCAATTCCGGTACTGGAATTCAGCAAAACACAACAAAGCACACAGCTTTTGGAATAGAGCATCTTAAATTTTCTTTTACATCCCAGATATATTTTTCTGACTACATGTTCACACAAAAATTAATAACTGAAACAAAGTAAGCAGTAAAAAAAATGTGAGTCACAATAATTTTATGGCTTCATTTGGTCCCAGGCTGTCACATAGTCTCAGAATAATACTATAGCCTCAGTAAATTTCACATACAGCGTAATACTTTGGAGGGTTGATTAAACATAAATAAATAAATAGATAAATACATCTGTAGCATGACGGGAAAAAGATATCTTAACATATACAAAAAGGATCAGAACTCATAAAAGAATATACAGTCCCACTGACAATACTTTTAAATTTAATAAAAGACAAAAAAACCCCCAAGAAATGTGATTTATAATTTTACAGAGAGCATCAGTCATTTTTTCTGTTCTTACTAAAATGCTATCTTTCTTGCCCCCTTTTTCAAGCATTACTCAAAATATAACACTGTGTAACTAAACCAATCTAAGCTGAATATAACATATTTTTCAAAAAAGTGGATGGAAATTTTAAAACTCCAGAAGTCATCCAATAAAACTTGTGGGAAAACAGAACCGGGAATTGATATATACAGGAAAGAAAAATTCAGAAGAACCATGGTAGCAATACAATACATAAAATTATTCTAATTAAAACATTGGCACATAATAAAACACAGCATACTTTATTCAAGTAACAGAGACAGAAATCAAATTATTAAACCTTAGCATTTAACAACAATTTATAAAAGGACCCTCTTATTTCTCTCTCATGCATGAATGAAATGAAGACTGATAATGTTCCTAGAAACAAGGGTAAGTACTATCTATCATAAAACTGGAGAATCATAAAAATAACTTTAGAATTAGAAAAAAATGAATATGGTACTCTAAATTCTCTCATCTGAGGGCATAGGATTTTGGAAATGTCCTCCTGAACTTGCCTATGACACTATGATTGTCCATTATCTTTATTTTGTTTCGTGAGGCCAGTGTTTTGTTCCATGAAAAGGGAAGACCAGAGGCCTCTCTCCATGAGATTAGAAAGGATCAAATCAACACAGGACGTTTTTGAAGGGCAGAGTGACAGGGTAGCCCTCCTTTGAGCAGCTTGTACCAAGGGACTATAGACTTCTCAGGAACCTGCCCATGGGCTCAGCTGCAATACCTCTCAGTAGAAAATGGCATGGGGTATAACATCACTTTAAACAGACATCTATCTTCTTGCAATACAGCCACCACACTATATTTGATTTAAGTTTAGTCAAATTTATGTATTTACCATGAGGCAGTCTAATATTTTATGTACCACATGCTATTTTTTTCCTATAAAAACAGCTCATATCTCACATTTTAAAGCTAATACTGAAAAAAAATATATATAAAATGTAATGTTCCTGTTCATTAAAACAAATGCTGTTTTGCATTAGCAAAATTTAAATTTAGATAACTCTCCAAATCCCTAGCTGAGGTTAAACTTTGCAAATAATTTTTTTGTTGATTTTGTATTAATTTGCACTTCTATTTTTAAAAGTCCTTGAAACTTATCACACATAAGTCAAAATAAATACACTCACAGTCATTTATGCACAGGAAAAAAAAGGAAATGCCATTGATTCATTGAGCTTCACCTGTTCATATGTGAAAAGAAAATAGAACAAACAAACAAAACCACCCACTGAAGCTTTTAAAACCCTTTCAGTGTTATTTTTGTTCCAAAAGCTCTGCTTACCTAAAGTGAGAATGGGCTTTAAAAAATGTGATTTCTCTAGCTCAAACAGAAAGGATGATACAGAATATAGTGCTGATTTTGTCATTGGAGTTTTATCCCAATTGAAATATAATTCAACTGCAGAGATTAAAAAAAGAAAAAAAAAAAAAAGAAAAAGATCAATCTCTCAGAAATTAACTGTCTGATTCCAAAGATGGAACAAGACTTAATAAATGCTGGAGATATTTTACCTCTGGAAGACCATAAAAAAAAGTTTCCTATGAGCCTTTCATTCTTTCTCCTTTGCCCTTTACAGGGCATTTTATTGTCTTCTATTCAGTCATGGCTGGAAGTCAAAAGATGTGGAAAGGGTAGAACTGGCATATAAATCCTTTAACCTGCCTTCCAGAAAAAGAATTTGCATACAAATCTGCATTTTTACCCTGACACCCCTTGGAGCTGTCTCATGGAAAGCTAACTCTTAAAATGATGGCTCATTTCTCTCTGCCTATCCTTCCCCATAATGTAGCGGGAGGGAAAAAGAAAAAGTCCTAGTTTATCTTCTGGGTGATGAAGAGACCTGTTCCTATAACCCATTCTCATTACTGATGAGCTGAGAGCCGATCACACGACTGGAAGAGCAAGTAGCTCCATGATATACTAGCTTTGCACAGGATGCCTGTGAGTCACCAGTATGATGCAGTCGCATAACTCATGCTACCAGTCACAGTCTTTGCAGACAGAGACAAATATTACGGCCATAGGGCAGGACATAAGGGAGACCATATCTGGACCATGGTATAAAGTGCAGAAGTAGTCAGAGTCTGGGAAAAAAGTAAAATCAGAACAGATTTAGAGTAAGACTGCATCCCATTAGGATGGTATGGAAACAAGCCAGGGAGCCTGATTAGCAAATGTCTGCATTGAGCAATGAAGAGCAGCACTGAAAGCCCTGAGCTGCCATGGTCTTTGTCTCCTCTAGAAGCAGTATATCACACTGTGGTGCTGATGGGTTGCATTTATTATCTTAAAGTGCATTAAAGTGGATGAACTGCTTCTGGCCCTGAGTTGGTCTCGCTGCAGCACAACAGGTAGACATATCAGCTGCAGTCAGCAATAGCTCAGGATATTCTGCACCAAATTTCACAGCACTGCATAGACATCTTCTATATGAGCTTGGTTTGTGCATTCAGGCACAATGAAAGCTGTCAGGGCATATGATTGCTTGCTATAAATACATCAAGGACAGGAGGCGAAAGGGGGAACTGACACTAGGGCTTGGAAAAGAAACTATATTAGGGGATAACGCTGGCACAAAATCAAATAGGTTTAGGCTGGAAATTGGAAGACATTTTCAAACCATCAGAGCAATGAGATTCCAGAAGGATTTTCAACAAGAGGAAAAGGGCCAAAAAGCATAATTATTTTAAGATGAAGTTTAAACATTTGTGAAAGAGGTTATATGACATGACTGCCTGAGGAAACTGGGTAAGATTCAGTAGCTCAGGCTGTTCTTCCTAAATTCGTATTTCTCTGAACATTTTCCTTCCATCTCATGAGCCCCTTGGTCCTTTACAGTAGATCACCAGGTTCCCCTAATCCCCTCAGACAGCTCAGATCTCTCTTAAACTACACGAGCACCACGGCCCTCAACTTCCCTGTCAGGAAGAGTGCTGTGCATGCCCCTCTGGAACTGCTTGCAGTCACCAAGACATGAGTTACCTTTGCCTTTAATTCCCATGTTAATCATAGTCTGACCTTCTGATTCTTGTGAAATTATGCAAGGCCTTAACTTTACACTTCTTACAAATGTTTGTCTTCTGGTGTCAAGAAAATATAGTTGTTTGTGATGTTGCCATGATTGGAGCCTTTGCTGCACTCAGTGTTCTTGCAGTGCAAAGACTGCAGCCAGTCCACTATCTTGCTTCCTTGCTTCAGTGAAGGGGTTTGACTTTTCTGAGATCTTTTGCCTTTCCTCATTAAACTCTTAAAGCAAAATCAGAAAAATAAAAAAGAAAAAAAAAAGAAAGAAAAAATAAAAAGACATCTAGCTAAAAGGATTTTGCATCTGTTCAAAAGAGAAAGGCTAGAGTTTCCACCTGGCTACATCAAAACTTTCCCTCTTGTCTCTTCATGGTACATGATGGAAGGGTTTTGTTATTGTAAGTTTTTTTAAAGTCTCAGTTTCTAGAGATACATTCACATGACAATCTCAGCATCTAGTAAGAAATAATTCTAGTGCTCCATTCTTTAGGGGGGGAAAAAAAAAGAGAGTCTGAAAAACTTTCAGGTTGCACCTTATGTAGCCCAGAAAAACCAAAAGCAGGTAAAACTATTATCTTCTATGCTCACAAGTCTGCAAGGCCAAAACAGGGCATATGGAGTGGCAGTGCTTCCACGTAGCCTCTTCCAGCTGCTATTGTTTTTATGCTGTGTATTTTAGGAAAAAAGTAGTTCTCTGTTTATGGCCTGGAGTTTAACATCATCTCCAGACTGGTGAAACATACAGAGGGAAGCATTATTAGACTAGTAAAATTTTGTTCATGGCATTAAGGATTCTGAGTCAGGTCTGGTTGCAACCTGTGCTGTACATGGGATAAAAAGGCTATTAAGAAATTCTGCTCAGATTAGCGAGATGAGTGTGCATACAAAATACATAAAGTACACAGCCAACAAACACTAATAAATTGCTGTATGGTGAAACCCTCTCTTCTTAGCAACTGCATAGCAATATTAACCATACTAGTATGGAGAATAAATAATTTTTTTTAAATTAGAAAATTAAAGGATATAGTTTTCTATTTATAATGGAGATTGTGTTTGAAGAATACTTAAATCTCCCCCCAAGTGCCACTAGATGACATAATTACTGCCAAAATACTGAAAAAGAAACATTAGAAAACTGTACAAATTAATCATGGGTAAGACACAAATACTGTTGTAGCTTTTATTGGTCAAATGCACCGGTAAATAGATCATAATTAATTTCAAATATTGCAAGAATAAACTATTGAAGGGCTTAGAGCAAAAGTATATTAGCTATAATATACTTATAGCTATTAGCTATAAGAACCATGAATTTAAGAAAATTTACTCAAGGGCTGTATCTTAAGAAAGTTTGATTACAACAATTTTCATTTGAGGTCAAAATCTGTGGGGAAGATATAAAATATGGTGAATTAAAAAAAGATAAGTAATTCAAAATAAGATAGGCAATTCCAGAATAAATAAACCTGTCATCTCTATATGACTCCATTCTTTCAATATAAAATGGGCAGATGAAAATGGTAGCTATAACAGGATTCCTGTACTTTTGAAATATACTTACTTCCAAGATACACATAGCATTGTAATATTCTATGTTTATCTTCACTTCCTTTTCAAAGTCCTTTTATTTTTTTCTGGTCTTTCACTTTAATGTGGTATAAAAACAAATTTGAGATGCAGAAAACTAACTAATGTGACAGAGTTATGTATGTTTGCTAACCCACAACAGCTGAATCACATCTGGGAATGAGGTGTGAGGATTTTTTCAACATAAAATTTCATCACACTCATAATTACAACAAATTTCATTTTTTTTTCATTCTCTTCAAGATGCTGTAGGGCTGGGGCCACTAAGGAAGATTTCCTTGGGTACAGAACTGAGGAAGGCAACCCCAGCCTGAGGTTGAAGAACACCATTGGTGACTGCTTGTGGAGGGGCTGAGAATGGTGACAGCAGCACTGTCATAAGGGAACTTATCTTGCTTCTCTAAACTGGAAGCACAAGAAAGGCACCAAAAATGTCCTTGTGAGATGTGCACTTCAGAATCTCACCATAAATTGTCATAAAAGTACAAGGGTGCCTTTCAACATTTCTTCCTTTAGTCAGGCTAAAACACAAAATTGAACTCAGTAAAGTTGGTTTTGCTCTAGTAGATGCAGCACTTTTTTAAGGCTGTTTGGTTTCAAAGATATACCAAAAATACCTTCATGCACAGCAATATTGGGCCCAAGTCAATTCTAAACAAAACTAAGAAATAATCTGGTTTTAGGTGAGCTTCATAGCCAGGAAAGAGGTGGGTATTTTCAAAATCCTAGTCAGCCTTTGAGTGACATGACTTGTAGAAATGATCATACAGGTAAGGAATGGTCATTATTTCTATTAAATAAACAGTTGAACATAGTGCTGGGAAATAACATTACCATCCCAGGTTCTCCAAGTATTTTCTTGATTTCCCAGACTTGTCTTTCAATGATATAAAACTCATACACTGTATTACCGAATGCAAAACATTAGTTAAAAAAAGTATTTATTTTCTATTTTTTTCTGTAATGTTCCATTACAAAAAGAAGCATAACAAAAACAAAACAGAAGATAGCATTTTATTAGTGGTACATTAATGAGCTTAAACAATTAGGTGATTTATGATTGTCACAAGTACATATTACAAACAATCACAAAACCTTAACTAAAAACAAAATAAATAATCTGAATAGCTTTTCTTAAATTTTTAATATTTATAAAATATATAGCATTTTCTATTACATTTTTTCAGTCATTTTTATCCATAACAAATTAAAACTTATGACAAATATGCTAAAGGGATAAGAATAATTCAAAAAAATCAAAGTTCCTGGAGGTATGAAATAGTAAATCAGTTAATGCTTATCAATTTATTATCATATACCCAGACTGTGCATAACCTGCAAAAATAGCCATTTCTTCAACTAATATACATATGTTTCTTTATAGTATTATAAGTTTTTAAATGTAAAGCTTCATGGATTTCTGCTTCTGTTTTATAGCTGTGCCTAATATGTAACTTCCATTATTATATACTGAATATCTTCCATTAGTATATACTAATATACACAGACACACACACATATGCACCCACTGCATTATATATTAGTATATACTGAATAATAAAAGAATTTCTATAATATATAGCTGGGATTCCTGTGGAGAAAGTTGTTGAAAGTGGAAGGAACGTATACCATAGTGAAACTAGGTAACATAAAAGAAAGCATTTAGTTTTAAATTGTTCAATATATTTTAATACATTATGTAATGTATTGTAAAAATGTACAGAATCAGAACAGAAATTTATTTTTATTCCAGTATTCGTATAGTTATTTGGGGTTTTTTTTTATTCTAACAGGACATGACTCACTGTTTCTGCTAAACTTCCTGAAAACGGTGCCAAGCAAGTAGAAATGTGTTGACATTATAGAACTTATTCCAGAAAAATACTAAAATTCCATGTAAGAACCCTCCAAGTCAGGAAAGCACTCAAGTGCAGATATGACTTTGCTATAATCTGAATGTATAATCTCAAGCACTCTTACTGGTACATGGATGCCCTTGCCATAATCCTTAAAGCTGTCGCCTATGTATGAGGGTTAGAGGCTCTATTATGCAGCTGAGAGTAGAGTTTTGAATCTCTCTAGGGTTAAGGAACAAAAAAGTGTGCTTGGGGACCCCACAGCAAATATGCAGGAATGTATTTGTGGTAGATGGGGAGAAAGATGCAGCAGGGAGAAGGCTGACCAGCATGGGGTAACCTGTTTGCTGCCGATACTGTCCTGGTGTGGCGTCAGAAAAAGATGCAGAATAACTGGCCGTTGGCAGCATCAGCCTTTTCATCTCCACTCTGCCCCTAGCCACAGCACAGCATTCCCCTTCAGCCACTAAGTTCTGGTGGGCTACACTGGGAAACTCAGCTCTTTAGGGTCCTTCAAGCACCCACCATGCACAAACAGCAGACACCATAGACACAGAAACAACTGGAACCAGCACCTGGAAGTCTCACTGTTCGCATCTTGGAGGGTTTTTACATCTGGACTTGTTTCAGTTGGGCTGCTTGGTCTGAAAGCCCATGAAGACCTGACACTGACATAGATGTGATTCTTGTTTAGTTTCATTCTGATTAAAAGAGTTCATGTGCTTCAAGACTGCTCTATGATATGAGGACTAGCATAATGAGTGGCTGCAAGCAGAAGCCCATCTTAAAAACCACATTCCTGATAAAATGAAAGCACTAGAGTAGGACCACCTCTAGCTCCAGCGAGACATACACATGTACCTTCAGAGATCTTAAGCTACATTCCTGTCTTGTGTTTCCCTTTTGAGAGCCTCGAGTGACATCTAAGACAGGTACTTAAATTTTGGAAGCTTGACTGTGTCTCTCATGTTTCCCATCACACTCAACTGGTCAGAAGTGTGAGTCTGAAGCACAGACTCACAATTTTCTGATACAAAAACTTAAAAAAAATCTTAAACATTTTTTAGACACTATACTTTTTCAGAGACCAGACTCTGTAAAGAAATGGAAAGTAATATGCAAGGATTAGTGTTAATATTAATAAAATTTCCAAAATTTCACTGGAATTGCCAAACCTGAATGATAACTGGTCTGAATTTCTAAGGGTAACAGTTGCACAGTCACAAGCTCTTCAGCCTTTGTAACATTTTTTTGATTCAAGAAATATCTTGAACAAACCAAATCACATTTGAACAAACCAAATCACGTTTAAAGTAACAGACTGCAGTGCTGACAACTACCTACATGCTTATTTGTGCACTTTCAGGTGCTCTGATAAGTCTAAAAGTCTGAAATAAAGAAATATATTTTTGTAGAATCATGAGCTAATTCAGAAAATAAGAATTTTCATTATTCTCATCTCAAAGCATATTGATACTGTATATTATTGGTTGGCATTATTACAAATTCTAGTTCAAATAGAAAAAACTTTCAACTACTGGTTTTAAAAAATAATGACTTACAACTAGCTTGTCTCTGCAAACTTCTTGCTGCACTTAATTGACATAAAATATGGTCAACAGCTAAAAAAAATGCTGTTTTTATTTCAAAGGTGCCTTCATGCTACTAGAATGCAAAGTTCTTTTGAAAATCTCTAACTGCATTTTTAAACAGATGTAGGAAATGAAACTTATTCATTTACCAATGAAATCAAGTAATGTATTCAAACCAGTAACACTTCCCTAATAAAGTATGAGAACACTATAACCTATCATGACTTCTGTGAAGATCAGATCATCTAAAAAGCCCATCAAAAAGCAAATCAAACTAAGTGTACTTAGTTAGACTTAACAATACATATTTTTGGTATACTATATAATATCACTTCAATAGGCACATCATTATAAAGAATTTTCTTTATTAAACTAACTTGAGAATATCATGACATGAAGAAAATTATGTATTATGCTACCAGTTGATTGGTTTACTCTTTCCTGTTAAAAGTTTTCTTTTTACTTGCATACTGATTTTTAGTCAAAGTGGATGGCTCATTATTATTGTGTTTTTTTCATTGTCACTGGGCTGTGTGACTTACAAAAATACTAGTATACATTCTATACTATGTATGAAATCACAGGCTGCAACATAGAGCCTGGGTTTTGACATATGTGTATGAAATTCACTATGCTTTAAATGAGAACGTCTTGTAGGCATTTAAAGGAAAAATGTAGCCATTTAATATGTTTGTAAGTTTTATTTTGGTATTTCAGGATTAGTTATAACACAGAGTTAAAAATTTGCCCTCTTTGGTTCAATATTGAATTTCCAACCAACTTGCTCTACAAGGACAAGGTTGGATGCAGAGCCACCTCTGAATATTCTGTGAGATCAGTGCACAAACCCCTGCTGCATTAATAAACCAATGCTGACCTGCAGTCTAGGCTATGACATTTTATATTCTCTCAATATCACTTTTATCTTCCTGAAAATAAAAGTATTGATTAAGCCCCACTAGTGGACCCCTTTAAAAAAAAAACAAAAATCAATTTACAGGCTAATGTGTTTCTTAAATGTTCTGTAGTTAATGCCAGTTGCAAAATTTTCAGTGATGGATACAGGGGTTCTACAAAGAGAATACTTGACAGAGATCATCAGGATACTCTGGCACAGTCCCAAAAGTTCGTGTCATTAGTTCCATTCTGCATGATAAGCATTTTTGTTTAATCTTTTTTGGAGGGAGGGGTGGGGAGGTGCCTTCATATAATGTAATCCCTTCATCTAAAGAAAGTTGCAATGACACACTCTATGCTGGTTTGGGTAAATTTTATGATCAGTCAAGAATATCTCTTAAATACCTCAGTTTCAGTGGTACAACTCTGCAGGTAACATGGACAGTTGAAGGAAAACATCCAACTGTCAGCTGATTAGTTTTAGATTCTGCCAGTGCCAGCAGAGCAGGCACTGAGGTGTTAGCACATGCCGACACTGTGATAGCTGAAGGCCACAGTAACACACTGAAAGGAAGGAGATGATTTGGGGGCACTGAGAAGGACAACTGTAATTAACAGGTATCCAGCTTCTGTTATCAGCACTGCCAGTGCTCTGCCAAAATCTGTGTTTCCAGTATACGCTTTCTTGATAAAGTAACTACCATTGTTAAATCTCTTAAGACTGTTGTAGCTTTGGATTCAAAATATTTGGGGTTTGTACTCTCTCAGGAGCAAACTCAAGATCCTATGGACAGTCATGGTAATTTTATCTGTCATTCAGAGATCAGTATGTGACCCCTTTATTTAAGGACAATTCATATAAACACACACATGATGATGCCTATGAAAATGTTGGATTTTGCTCACACTTACAGCATTTAGTAGGTGGATTATGACATCATTCCATTGTATTTAGGACGAAAAATAAATGTATAGCCCTTGGAGGTGTGTACTAGCAGGAAGTGTGTACTAAAAGCCATTTGAAAGTGATAAAAGAGTCCTCAGAAAAATATATTTTTCAGATTATTTGGAAGTAGTATCAAGTCAGATTAGCTATACTTCAAAGCAATGTAACACCTACATGTGGAAATCCAAATACTTCTAATGCAAAGCAAAAGAAACAGAGATGTTTCATTACTCTCCTACATTTCATTACTCTTTTGTTCCTGCCTTGTATTTTGAATTTTCCAGGTTTTATAAGCTTTCCTCTGGTTTCACTTTTGAAGTTTTAATTATCTTAATACATAGAAAGGGATGTGACAGAATTAGTCTTTCTGCTAAACAAGGCAGATGGTGTCCCTAGCCCATACCTGCTATTAATAAGTAGAACAGGAAAAAAAGTTTTTATTTCAATATAATAAACAACCCCCCCACAAACTACTATTGAAAATGTTTTTTCAAAACTGTAACTCACTGACTGTTCTTCCTGTAGAGTTTTAGGTTCTCTTTCCTGTCTGGCAAAAATAAAAATCCCTCACCTTTTCTGCTGTTGCAACTATATCCTAAACACACTCATACCCTTTTTTCCATCTTCACTGACATGTCTCATAGCACAGTATTAAATTATTTTGCAAAATTGTAATGAAATAAATTTTAAATTTTCAAGTCTATCATACTTCACCATTAAATGATACCCTCAAACTAGCACATGGTCCAGAGTGATGTAATGGTCTTAACAAATAAATTATCCATTCCGTAATCTGTCTGTTACAGTTTATGTAATTTATTCCTGTCTTTCATTAACAATATATGTCTATAAAATATAAACTGTTAGAATTCAAAGGGTGAAATTATTTTTCAAGCATAATGTAAAATGTCTATTTGTTGAGCGCTTGAGTGGATTGTTCCTGAAACAAATTCAGAATCTTATGAACAAAGACAATTAGATTTACAGTATTCTTGACAAAAAAATGGAAGAAGTAAATGGCTGACATGATATTCTTTGTACTTGCAATTAATTTTAAATTAAATTAAATTCATATGCCATTATTTTTACTTGAAGAAGAGGGTCTTAGCCATGAAAATGTGTTTTGCGTTTTGTGGCTTGTTTTTCTGGTTTGGTTTTATTTATCAGTACAGTATGGCTATAACTTTGTTGTTGTTACTATTAGATTAAGAGAACAAAATGGAAAATGTAGCATGACTGCATGTATGGACACAAGTATGGATTTACAACAGTGCCTAAAGTGCTTTCTTATTTGAGGACACCCTTACACAAATGACTTTTCATGCTTATCTCCTTGTCACCATGTAATATATGCTTACTGCTTGCTCTCATTTATAATATAATGATAGGGCATTATGTTCATACTCAGAGTTTAGTATATTGTCATAAAAAACATCTGAAAACAGGAAAATGACAATTCTATTTGTGTATTATTACAGCAATTTGAAAATTTTATTAAATACTCAAGTGCTTCATTTCATCATTTATTCCTTTGTTTCCAGTGTTCCTTAAAGCACTATGTAAGTACAAATAGATAATACTAAAAGCATTTCCATCCTATTCTGGGGTTTTGACTAGTATTATTTATGCTGTCTTGCAGAACCGAGATGAAATTATGATCCCACATGACCATTTGCTGATGCTGCAAGATGTCTTGCCTCCAGGATTGGCTTCCACATACGTGGTTCACCAAAGGTGTAAATCTTATGAATATTTATACACTGTTATGTCTTTTTGTTAAGTTGCAGTTGCTATCATGTGAGATGTCAAGTAGTATACTTTAATTTGCCAGTACCAGAGGTTGTGGGAGCAGCAGAAGTTGTGGCTTGGCTGCCTACATACAAAGGGTCCAAACAAGCCACTTTGGCTGCAAAGAATGAGTGGATACAGTGAAGGACTGCAAACAGGTTGGAAAACTCCAGCTCCTGGAAGTGAAAACAGAAAAGATTAAACATGAAACAGAAGAATACCTCATAGACATATACCCAGGAATGAACTGTGACTCATATAGCAATAATTTTGCCATTCTGCTAATGTGCCCTACAATTCCCCATTATTGGGACTTAGACGCTGAATATGTACCATTCAGTAAATAATTGTTTAAAGGTTCAGGTGGACAAATTTCTAAGTGCCTCCATAGAAATATGAGATCCTGCCAGGTAAAGGGGAAGGAAAATGACACTATACAATTTTGCCTCAGGTTGTGATGGACTGAATGTTATTAATGTCTTAAACATTGTTAAATCATAGAAAGACTTTAGTCAAACTGCAAGGAAGCAAATGCCTTCTGTGATAACCGAAGCAACCCCCTCCCAGTGCCTCCTTCCTGGAATTTGGACTGTGACTGGGAACATCTCAGGTCTGAGTAGAGGTAAACAAGCATCAGGGAAGAATGTGTTAAGAATCCACCCTAGCTGAACTCAGTGGCTGGTGAGGGAGAACAGTTTTGGGGGTGTGATGGTGAAATCTCATCTAACCATTAGTAAACCCCTGTCTTCCAGGGAAGAACGTGTACCCACAGAACATTAACATAAAGGTGGCTGAGAAGGGTCATAAACCATCAAAGACCCCCAAAAGTATCCCCCTGACTTGTTCCTGAGGCCTCCCCCCACCACAGGACTGTACGTGAACCAAGTGAGGCAGCAAATCCAGAGCCTGTTAGAAGAGACTGCAAAGTTTCCCCCCACAAGGGGAGGCACTGGGCATCTCTTGAATGTATATACTCCATTGGATTCCACGTTTTTTGGGAGACCCTCACCACCAAGAAGACTAGAAGAACCAGACTGACTGGATGCTGTTGGGTTCTATGGAATGGTGATACATTTTCTATTTTAATCTCTCTGTCACTCTCTTCCTTCTCACCCATGACCCTCCTGTTTCCTATTTCCCACTCTCTCTCTGCCTCACATTTACCATTAAACAAAACCCATGCTATTGACTCTGGCATCTGGTCTCATTTGCACCTTCTACTAGAGGCACTTCTAATAATTTTAATAACCCGATCAGAACATAAGTTAACACAAATCTAGCACTTTTGCACGTTAATTTAGATAGAAATTTCATGGCTGCACACCTCTGGACTACTACTGTATAACAAAGGTATCCACAAAACTCAATAATGTTGAGTTCCACATTTGTTCATCATGTTACTTCACATTGTTAGCTATGATCTTACCTCATTCATTAATTAAAAAAAAAAGAAAAAAAAAGAAAAAAAGACACATTTTCAAAAAGTATTACTATCACATAGTGATATTTTGGATCAACTTTTGATCTGTCATTGAACGAAAAAAGGAACCATGTTTTAATTTTATTAAGAATATTATACAAAGTCCTTATTTTTCTACTTTAATTAATGTTTCTTTACAGCCTTTCAGCATATGATTAAGTTAGTTAGGTCTCTTTTATACACCACTACAGAGGAAATAAATAAAATCCTTTTTTTTACATAATTTTTTTACATACATAAATTTTCTCCTTTGTGTTTCATTGACTTTGATCAATTTTTTTTTTAGGTTATCTTCAGTATGTGTTTTTGGAGCTGGTATATAATCAATATCTCTTGTATTTGAAAGTAAACACTGACTTACTTGAATTCATATAAGTGTAGGGATAATGGTGCAGAGTTGCCATCTTTCTGCTTTGATTCACTGCCTATACAGATTTCTTCACTGCAATATGAAGCAAATAATAGATATTTGTGGCATATTCTACTTGTCTTTCTGTCTAGCACCAGTATTTCCAGGCTGTGTAGTGCTGAGGGTTTTGCTCTTTTGCTTAGAAGAATATTGGTACTGCAAATTCAACAAAAATTGCTAAATCTCTCCAAATTACATCAACCTGCAATTCTCTGCCCCTTGAGACTTCCTGAAAGGTAGTGCTTCATGGAATACTTGGAGACATTCACAAATCACTCATGTGTGAGGGGCAACAACACTGTGAAAGCAGAGCTGCATGTGCAGAGTGTCCAGGGGTGTAATGAATGGATGAACCTTTGTTCAGCTCTCTTACAACCTCAGCAGATGTTCTTCAAACATGCTCAGAAATAAATCTGTAACATCTCATGAGCTTCTTGAAACTCCCCCGATGATTACTTATCAATAAAGAAGATAAAGTTTATACCAAATTTCACAAACCTGCCACCTGTGTCCATACATAAAAAAACCTGTTTAGAAACAGTCTCAGTTTTAAACCTTGGGAGAAAGGCAATTTTATCACTATGTCAAAGTCAGTATTTTTCTCCTTCAAATTTCAAAACAAGAAAATTTATCATAAATAAGAAAATGATGGACATTGAAAGAAAACAAGGAATTAAGAAAGCTCTTTCAGAATAAAAACTATCAGTCATTGAAATTGTTACTTTTCAGTTAACTCTATTTTGTTAATATATTAATTTATCCAATTGGTATTATAAAAATAAAACTGAAGCTTAAGATCATAGAATAAATATTTAGCGCAACCATGAAATATTTGTAATATGAATTGCATCTGTTATATGCAGAAAGACCACATTTACTCATGACTCAATGGTGTAAGACTATTAAAATATTACAGCTTAAGAATTGTTCAAGTTAACTAGGTAACTCTACTAGCTGAAATATGCTGAAAAATTCTTACTATCATAATTACAGCTACCGGACAATGAATTTTCACAGTGCATGATTATAATAATTACTAACAGTCATTAGAGGTGTTTTTGCAACAGTAACACATCAGGAATATTCATTGCTCGGTAAGGCAACAGAGCAGCCTCTGAAGGTCCCACTGGATTAATACTATTGATAGGAATAACACAATGCGGAAATTACCTTGATTGCAAAGAAGAGCACTAAGACGTCAGCAAATGCTTCATTATTATTTGCCAAGAAACATTATTCCTACTTCAAGGAAGACATGCATATTTGACTGTAAACTAAAGCAATGTGAAGCACAGTAGACTGACTGGTATATGGCCAGCACCTACAGGTCTGATTACTGGCTGCAGCTCAGTTCCCAGGAGCCTGATTGATGAGAACAGGATGTATTAGGAACAACACTTTTTTGGCAGATTGGCCTAACCAAAAGAAAGTCTAATGAACAGTTAAGACTTCATGTAGAGCTGCTGACAGACAAAACAGTCCCTCACTTCCACTGAGAACTGGCACTTTTTGCCCACAGGTCAGCACTACTGCCAGCAGATGGAGGGGAACCCACAGGCTTTTGCACACACCCAGCCATCCCTGGTTGTTTTTATATATACTTTGTCCTGAGTCATCCTCTCCTCTGAATACACTTTCATCTAGGCAGGGTATGGTGTATTGCCCACTTAGTTTATATGAAATTTCAAGTAAATAAACAGGCAAACCCTAAGAAACCTGAAGAAATATGCTGTGAAGTCACTGAAGTTGATACCAGTAGGGAAAATCAAATTCTCTGAATCCCTTAAAAGCAAGAAATCTTAACTTGAGCTGCATCTTCTTGTTCATGCAGAAGTACACAATTTACTATTATTCCAATTTCCAGAATGTTGTCTGTACATCTCATTTAAGACCCTACTCTCCTAGAATTATCAGTTTACCCTCTGGTCTTCAAACTATCTTTACAAGCTATCTCTTGACTAAAGTACTCATACCACACACTGCCAGATTATTAACCTGATAACTCACAGTTTCTGCTAGGGACAGTTTAAGTGGGCCAAAAGGTATGTGAGAAAGATGCAGTCACTGAGAAGGGTAAGAAGCGTATGGGAATTCCAGTAGCCTTTCACAAAGAAAGTCTGGATTGAAAGGAAAGAGATAGAAAGAGGAAACAAAAAACGAGGTTCCCCAAATGAAATAAACAAACCAACAATCCCTTAATGAAATATATTAATGATACAACTACATAAATGATAGATCTACAAAATCAAGCAATTTTAAGTTTCTAAGTATCTGTGGTATGGTTAGAAAAAAATCTACTCCATCCATATTTAAAATGCTGATATGAGAAGATCATCAGATGTGGTGTTACATGGTCTCTCTATATTAGTGTCCTAGTTCAGCTGGAGGGACCAGCTAACCCTGTGTGGTGGTGATCAAACCTGTGTATTCCACCCCCTCTATTCATTCCCCAAGGACAATGGGCCATTAGCAGCAGCTGCCCAGGGAGCCATTATCTCCTTCAAACCCAGCCTGAGGGGGCGGAGCTGCTAATGGGCCATCAACAGCTCAACACCCCCTGGCTCCCAGAGTTAATCACCCATTGTGTGAGTCCCCGCCCAGGGGGAGGGACTGAGTGCTCCCTGAGGGTACATAAGTGGTGGGTAAGAAGACCTCAGGAACCTCTCGTCGGATCCAGAGCAGCAGCAGGACCTCGACAGCAGGAGATCACCGCTCTCGCCCAGACCACAGCCCTCGCTTGCACCAACAGGTTTTTCTTTTCCTTTTGCTCTGGACTTGGGGGAACCACAGGGGTCTCAGCACAAGGGCAAACAAACCCCCTTGGGTTTGTGCCCCAGGACACTGGGTTATATTGCTGGGGTATTGTGAGTTGAAAGCAACTTCCCTTGTGTGTCAGTGTTGTTATTGTAATATTATTATTAAATTTTAGGTCTGACTTATAATCTCTCTCGTGGTGAGTTCATTTCCCCTGCTGGTTCACCTTCAAACCAGCACAATTAGCATAAACTCTGATCTAAAATAGATATTAAATAAATAATTAATGTGCAAGATATGGAGAAACTAAAAACTGAAACACACAAACCAACAAAGGTCAGAAATCTGAACTCAGAAATGCAGTCACTGCAACTGAGCAATCACTCTGTAAAAATCCTAAGTACATATATTTAAAACCCATTTCAAGATGATATTCTAAATGTGAAGAGTCCTGTGATGCTCACAGAAAACCCTCAAGGCTAAGAACAAGGTTTAATTTAAAATCGCATTTTGGAGAATATGCTTGAAATGAACAGAAATGTCAGTCTGTAAAATAGTGAAAACAACCATCAAGTCACCTTGCAACAATTCAAAGTGAGTATTTTTTTCACAGTAATGTGAACAGCAATAACTCAGGCTATTTGTACTATTTTAAACTTCTATACAAGACAATATAAAGTACAAATTAATTGGCATTAATTGCTATTAAGGTAGTATCAATTAATAATAAGATTAATGCTAAGTCCTCAAAGTTACACTTTTTCCTTTGCTGATACCATATATCTGTCATCCTCAGTTCTCTGCAAGTTGAGAGAGGTGAAAGCACAGACTGAAGTGTAGCTTTTGAGTTGTACATATGTTTTGCCAGGTGCAGAGACTCTCAGATCACTGTATACATATGTTTTGCAAGGCACAGAGACTCTCAGTTCACAGTTTAGTGTGTTTACTTACAAAATTCAAATGAGAAACTACATGTAATAAGAAATAGCTCTGATGCTGATTTTTCTACACATTACATATCCCTATGTTTGGAAGCGTATTATCTTGAAACAGGATCTCTCATAGATTTAAGGCATTCTTCCTTTTTGTCAGAAAGGTATAAAAGAGTTTCTACTGCGGTGGTCTAATATTTAGTCAGATAAAACTAAAGACGACAGTTTATTACAGTCCTGAGACCGTGTTAGCCTTTGGAAGCTTCTGCGACTATGGAGGCAGTAACGGATCATTAAACTATAGCTTAAAAAAAACAGGTAAACAGATAGGTAACTAGATAGGTAGATGCCTATGTGAATCCCTTACAGGTATAGAGAAAACTTTGCCTTTCTATGCTTGGGTTTTTTTTAACCTATCCCCAATAGTTCAGTAGGAACAAACAGAGGGACACATCAGCTCCACATTCTGCCAAGACGACAGCTCTATTTTGTATTTCTCTCTCAGAAAAATTCTGTCTGACTGTACAAACTTGTGCAATATTTCCTGCTGAGTGACAGCTGGGAAATAACCCACAGATTGGAATGTCTAAGGGGTATCAATGATTAATATTGCCCTTAAGTGGTTTTCTTCTCAGAAACCACTTAGACCTTGCCTTAGAGACCTTCAAAGTCAGGTGTTTCCAGTCACCCTGCCATGGACCCACTGGTGTGACCTATGGTAATTATTGTTCAGATTTTTCAGACTGGAACTGCTTAAATCTGTGTGGAAACACTTCTTTTATTCTGCATTATATATCTTTACATTAACATGAAGGAACTTAGAAGTCAAAGAAAGCATCACTACAAAGTATCTACAAGAAATAAAAGGCAGTATTTGTAATGTTTAACTATCTGAAATTATTTTAAAGCTGACAAGAAGTATATTGACTAATAAGTTAAACAGTAACTAAATCCACAGCACATGTTGCGTGTTTCAAAGTGAGCCATTTTGAATTTTGTTAAATCGTGGATGAAGCATACTGTAAAATATTTTGACGGTATTATAAAAAATAGTAATTCAGTGTCAGTGAAGTTACTTTCACTTAGGAATATAAACTCTGGTAGAAAGTGTGTTTCTCAAGAACAGCAACAAAAAAACTAACTAATGAATGGATGTGACACTGGACTTTCCACCAAAAGATATTTTTCCTTGATTCCACTAGAATACAGGGGAGATGCTGGACAATTATGAAGACAGGACAGTTAAGACTGAAAATGTTGATGCACACATATTTTTTTCCAAGCAACATGTATCACAAGTTGGAATGTATTTCTAGAATAATAACAAATTTATCTAAATTTTGGACCAAAATTTAATAGCTAAGTACTCTGATGTTCTTCATTCTGTAGATCATGAATAAGTGTTCTAGAGCTAAAGAGTATTATCACAAAGGTGCAACATGCCATAATCACACACATCTGAGATAGCATGAGATAACAAAATGCAGCACCTCGTAAATGAAGGAAGACAGGAAGCATTTGGATTTTGGTAAGTCATACTTTTCTGTGAAGGAATAATATAGAATCATAGAATCATTTAGATTGGAGTCCAACCAGTAGCCCAACACTGCCAAGTCCCACCACTAAAGTCTGTCCCCAGGTGCCACATATGCACATGCTTTAAATAACTCCTGGGATGATGACTTACCACTTCCCTGGGCCCTCTGTTCCAATGCTTGACAACATTCTTGATGAAGAAATTTTTACTAATATCCACTCTAAACCTCTCCTTGTGTACCTTGAGGCCACTTTTTCTTGTTCTTTTGCTTGTTACAAGAACAGACAGACCCTCATATTGCTACAGCCTCCTTTCAGGTAGTTTTAGAGAGTGATAAGGTCTCCCCTGAGCCTCCTTTCCTCCAGCTAAATAATCCCAGCTCCTTCAGCTGCTCCTCATAAGACTTGTGCTCCAGACCCTACACCAGCTTTGTTACCCTTCTCTGGACACACTCCACCACCTCAATGTAGTGGGAGGCCCAAAACTGAACACAGGATTTGAGGTGCCTTAAAAATTACATGCCATGCCCTGCTTCCACACTACTGCTTGGGAATACAGAAGTGCACACCCTAATACACTGGTGGCATTATTTTTGGTTTTGGTTTTGTTCTCTGCTATGAGGTCTCATTTCACTACATTCTGATTATTCCCCATGTAATATAACTGAAAAAAAAAGTAGAATCATAAAGAAAATGTTACACCGTATATCCCCTTATTACAGAGCTGCATTTAACAGGTGATAACTGTGGCCATGAATATTCATCACAACCTTTAACAGATGTTTTACAAAATTTCAATGGTCTGATTCCAAATGAAGGCTGCATACAGTATGCATGAAATCTGGCATTACAAGTGTTTCTGAAAATCTGATTAACATTTCCTAATGACTCACCAGTTTCACAAATAGCTATACCTCCAACTCAGTAATGTAAAGAAAAAAAATTGAGGCTAGACTGTTCCACCTCTTCTTACGCTGAATAATGCTTTAAATCCATGAAAAATTTAAAGGCTACTGAAGGGGACTATCCATAGAATTTTAAGCTAACCACTGAGTGTTCAAAATATATGACCCAAGGACCTTCACATTCATTTTATAGCCGCATTTATCTACATTTCTTAGACTAAACAACAAAAATAATATGTAAACAAATAGGAATTGATAGAAGTGCTCATTATAAATGCCATATCACCTTCCAAAGAGAATATAATCTGACACCTTTGGTCATAATATAGTTGGATATGCTTTGATCACCAAGAAAGTTAAATGAAAGTAACAAATGTTTATTTCCGAATTGATTAATGTTAAAGTTTAAATTTATAGTAAAGAGAAGCAACCAGGGAACACAACAGCATGTTCTTATGTTTATGTAATATTCTGCCTTCATAAGGTTGAACTTCTACCTTAATAAAACATAGACAGAATTTTCTAGAAATAAAAATCTATTCAATTTGAGTGGAAAAACAATAGGTAAAATGAAGGTACCAGACAGGATAAAAAGTGATTTGCATGACATGTAATTTAAAACAGGAAAAAATTTTCATGAAAACTATTTTCTTCTTCAAAATCTAGATTTTATACTTTCTTTTAATATTTTTAAATATTTAATTCAGTAGTAAAAATATATTCTAGTTTTACCAATTCAAGAAAACCAACTAGCCAAAAAAATAAAACAAAAACCAAGCAAGAAACCCAACAGTGCCCCATTCTTAGACTCCTATGAATTTTCTTCAGTCCTATACTCATGTGTTAATATGACAGCAATAGCAGACAGATACTAGAAAAAGAATAACCTGACTTTCATTCTTCATAGGAGGGCCCAGAGAGTGGTGGTGAATGGTGCTGCATCCAGTTGGCAGCTAATCCAGCTGGCAGTGGTGTCCCCCAAGGATCAGTGTTGGGCCCAGTCCTGTTAAATATCTTTACTGATGATCTGGATGAGGGGTTAGAGCCTACACTCAGCAAATCTGCAGATGACACCAAGTTGAGGCGGAGTGTCAAGTCTGCTGGAGGGTAGGAGGACTCTGCAGAGGGATTTGGACATGCTGGATAGATAGGTCAAAACCAACGGTATGAGGTTTAACAAGACCAAACGTGAGGTCCTGCGCTTTGGCCACAACAACCTCATGGAGCACTACAGGCTGGGGACAGAGTAGCTGGTGAGCAGCCAAGCAAAAAGGGACCTGGAGGCTCTGATTGACAGGAAACTGAACATGAGCCAGCAGTGTGCCCAAGTGGCCAAGAAGGCCAATGGGATCCTGGCTTGTATCAGGAACAGTGTGGCCAACAGGACCAGGGAAGTGATTCCTCCCCTATACTCGGCACTGGTGAGTCTGCACCTCAAGTACTGTGCCCACTTCTGAGCCCCTCAATTCAGAAAAGGTATTGAGGTGCTGGAGCACATCCAGAGAAGGGCAGCAACACTGGTGAAGGGACTGGAGCATAAGTCCTATGAGATGCAGCTGCGAGATCTGGGGTTATTCAGCCTGGAGAAAAGGATGCTCAGGGGAGACCTTATCACTCTCTAAAACTGCCTGATGAAGGTTGATCTCTTCTTCCAGGCAATCAGCAGCAGGACAAGAGGGCGCAGTCTTCAGCTTCACCAGGGGAGGTTTAGGTTAGACATTAGGAAAAGGTAACTGGGCATTGAAATGGGCACCAGGTGGAGTCATCATCCCTGGAGGTGCTTAAGAAGAGACTGGACATGGCACTGTTATAGTTTTGAAATCTTTCATGGAATTTTTTCTCTGTCCCCTACCAACACAGTGGTTTGGAGTTGGAGGCCAGAACAAAATTACTTGCTGAAGCCCAGCCTCTCACTACCTGCTTCCAGAGCCATCTATCTGTCTAAAGCTTAAACAATGGGTTGACTAATAGCTTTGCATTCCAATGTGATGGCTGGGGAGAGGACTGGGGGAGGCGGGGGTAGAGAGACATTTCATAGGGTTTGCCACAGTTCCCTCCTCCATCTAGGTGGGTGCCAGACACCACTTGCTGGGCTGGTGGAAGCACCAAGAGGGGGTTTCCTGGCCTGCCCCCGACTCTGCTCTCCCTGTGCCATTCTTCAGAGGGAATGATCACCACTGCCTGAATTTGCTACAGGGGCAGATGCCATCTGCAGAGGAGTTGCTAATCCCCACCCATCAACAACACTTTTGGACAGAGTTTTGGAGCCAGAGCATCTCCCTGATTGCTGTCTTTGCCTTGCTGGTGCCCGTGAGTGAGTTGCCATGGCCACTGCCTCCTAAGGCACAGCATCATCTCCTGCTGTCTGTAAATACAATTGCACCAAAGGGGCAGAGACAGGACTTGTTTTGTTTGAAGGATTTGATTACAGTGTTGCTGTTCGTTCTGTTCTGGTTTTGGTCATATATATATATATATATATATATTTGTAGAAAAGAACTGTTATCATTTTGCTCTACATTTTCTGAATCAAGTCTCTTAGTTTCAAAGGTTGTGGTGGTGTTTGGTGTAGTAGTTTTGGCTTTAGTCAGCATAGGTCCCCATTTAGGCCTCAGTTTTTAGCAGGCCTCAAAGGTTGTGACACAGATTAGAGGGGACAGGTATCATCTGACTTAAGCAGCCATAGAGGTATTTCATATCATCTGACATCATCAGGAAGTGACATCATCGGGGACGTGAGCACATTCCTGTTAAGTCCTCTTTCCCTCTTGCTGGGAGGTTTCCTCTGGGGAGGGGGTTTGGTTGGCTTGGAGTTTCACCTGTTAGCTGGGGCGACCTCGGTGAGCCTGTTGTTGTTTCCTGTCACTATGTGCTATTTCATATTCTGTGTTAAGCTCTCTTCTTCTTTGTATAAATATAAAAACCTCACTGTGTTTAAAGCCTCGTTTCTGCTGTTTTCCCCCACTCTCCTGCTCTGGGAGTGGACTTTTTGACTGGGTACCAGGCAGTTGGCATTTTGCCAGCTCAAACTATAACATTTGGGAAAAGGCCCCCTTCTTTGTCCAGAGGGCTTCCTCACTTTCTTTGATAGGCATCTTGGTTTCCTTTAAACTGAGACAGGCGCTTAGTGCCATGGTCTAGTTGACAAGGGGGTATTAGCTCATATGTTGGACTCAATTATCTCAGAGGTATTTTCCAACCTGGCTGATTATGTGATTCTGTGATAAAAGTTTACAATTATTTCCTTAAGAGAAAACCACTTTCATGACATTATATTAGGTTGCATTTTCTTATTATAGGTAAAAAAGTTGTGTAATATTAAAACTATTTCTGAAGGAAATCAGAAGAAAGAAAATAATTATCTTTGAGATGGAACAGAACATGAAGGTATTGAAAGCCATGGTCACCACATTTCATTGCTGTTGATTTAATGGGAACTTTTATGTACCTTTAATGAGTAAAACTTTCAAAATCAAGAAAAAACTGCTGGGAGGTAAATAATTAACTCCAAACTTAAAGAAACATAGAGAAAAGAAAAACAGATGCTTAATGTCATTATTGGCATTTAAATTCGTAAGTCTCCCCAAAACAATGCATTTTTTTTCTTTACATACTTTATTATACTGTGCATATTTAGCACTTTTAGACAATTTATTTAACTATTTCCTTTTTGCTTATGGAACTGCATTATTACCACATTCAGTTAGCAATTTTTTCTCTGACATGGTCAGGAAAAATTGTACAGGAAGTTATTCAAAAACAAGGCTTAAAGATGGACAAGAAAATAGTCTTTAGGTTCACACTAAAGTTGGGATTCTAGTCAAAAAGAACTTCAACTCAGACTGTAAGGCAGTTTCAATTATCAAGGACCTGGGAAGATCACTTCTTACATACACTGGGACAGTAAATGCCCTATTTTCAAAAGACATAAATTGAAGTAAGCATAAATCTCTCACAGCTACTGTTTTCATGAACTAACTCTTGAATCAAAAGCGCAACTGAAAACTCCACCAGTTTAATCCACTCTTTTTTTTCATAAAAAACCTCAATTATATTTTCTAAATAAAAAAGATATTTTATACCTTTGCTGAGTTTGGTCCCTGGGTTAACTTAAGGATATATTTTGCACAATTTCTTCATGATATGAGTACAGGGTAAAAAACAGAGCAGGCAAACTCTCAGCTAGGTTCATCAAAATCACAAAGTGGAGTCGGCAATCATGCCTAAAACTATATATAGTCAGTCCTGTATTTTTCAAAAGACTTTAAACTAGAAAAAAGTCCACGTAATTTATTGACTTTTCTTCTATTTCTTTGGTTTTCTTTGCATTTTTTGTGCATTAATCTAATATTTCAAAGTGACTTAGTTTATTTTACTCCGTCATTCCTCTATCTGTTTTGAAAATTGTACAATGCCTTTATACAAACAATGTATTGTTTTTACCTTTGCTTCAATTTGTTTAGTATCTTGGTTTTGGAACAAAAACTTGATTTTGCTCTTCCCATCATCTGAAGAACCTTTGAGCTGGGAAAACTTGTACCTCCAAAGCACAGCCTAAAGGAAAAAAAACCCAAAACATAAAATATCAGTTATCACTGAAAATTGTATTAGCTGATCAGACAGATGATTTTCTTAATAGAACTATTAACCCATCTATGGAACATAATTAAATTAATGTAGCGTTCTGTGGTCAGATGTCCCTTTGATCAGATGCATATATATTATACTTTGACAGTATTTGATTCATATCTGTTGAACTACATTTGTGACATTTACACTGACATTCCTTTATCTATATTTAATACTGATTAATCAGAAAAGAGAAGGATTATAAATTCATTGTCATTTCAAAAACAAAGATTTTTTTCCACTGATGATCTGTGGACTCCCTACTCTGTCTGAAGTAATGATCTGACACACAAAACCCCTCTTTTTTCTTTCCACATTGAAAAAAAACTAGTATTAACATAAAGGGCATATCAAATTAAAACCAAATATCTATTTAAAATTATAAAATAACAAAAGAAAACTCCGTAATGAGAATGTATTTTGAGTTTATTTATGAGAGCTTTAATGAGGAATTTGAACAGATTCTAACCATATCAATGGCCTTTCAAGTAATTATATTATGAATTACATTGTGTCTTGTTGAAAAAAAAAGACATTGCTCTACAGAATAAACATGCGCTTAATAAAATTTACAGCTGTCTAGAAAAAGATCTTTTTAAAAAAAATATACATCTAATGTGGATTTATATAGGAAAAAACCCATTTCAACTACTTTGCTTAAAATTGCAAAGTGCTACTTTTTGTTGTAATCTTCTCAGCCTCATTTAAAGATATCCCCTCAGCCTTCAGGTATTTTGGAGCATTAAAGTTTTTCATTGTCATTCCAGTAGTATTTCAGATAATTGGTATAAAAATTATTTCTAACAATTAGGATAAAATATCACTCACATTGTGTTGTTACTTTGAGAAGACATTAATTTCACAGGCACTGGACAACACAGAAACTTAAGGCAACTCTTTTGTCTAAGGGTTTGTAAATTATTTCCTCTCAGGAGCATAGGATGACATTTTTGTCTGTGCCCTTTGTCTATACTTATATCTATGCATGATTTAGTATCTACTGGGAATTAAACAGAATATGATGGAAATCAAATTTCTAACTGTCCTAAATCTATGCAGGCCCCTTTGCTTTAGAATGTGTTAGTCTTTTCATATTAATGACTGTAAAAAATATCTCATCTGAAGCAAGCTAAATAAAGTTTACTGAGTTTTTCTTAGTAACATGAAGAGGAAAGAAACCAAAAGGACTGCATCTTAACTGTAGACAGTACACGGAGCAAGTGCTAGAGTTTTTTCTCCAAAATTCTCCCTGTATAAATATCCCCTTACAGATAAAAATACACACCTAGTCTCAGCACCACTTTCATTCTCTGTATGTGACAGGTGAGCTCCCATCTGCCATAAACAGAATTAAAAACATTCTGTTTCAGATAAACTAGAGGAATTCGTTGACTTTTGAGAAAATATATTTGTTTCAAATGCTGTCCTCATAAGGCCACCAATCTGTGCTACAGAAAATAGAACAGCTTCCCTCATTTCTAGGAGTGTGAAATTACTTTGACCCTGTTTGACCAATGATATTTACTCATATCTTGTGTTCAAAACAAAACAAAATAATCCAGTATACCATTCAGGTGGCCATATCTCTACCTACTTTGTAAACTTTTTTTTAATAGATCTCTCTAACTCAACAAATCTTGCCAGAAGATCAAGACCCACTGCCTTTCTTCAGGAACAGCAAATCTATTTAAGCATGTAATTTCTAAGATGAGAAATGTAAACGGCATTGATTATCTCTTTTTTTTTTTGGGACAAAACAATCAAAGAAAGAAGCTATATCATCTTTTTCTTCTCTGATGTATGGAGAGGCCAGCACTCACAAGGACCCTTAGGTGGGCAGGCAAAATCCCAGGGTACCTGGCCTTATTCCCAGTCAGATTAAGTTCAAGTGAAGATGAATGATCTATAGAACTGCAGTACTTTGACATTTCCATACAGTTTTGCCATGCACTTCATTCCCACTCAGATGAAGGAGAATGACACCAAACCACAGGCATGACTCAGGAATATACTTCAATTTATGCGTAAGATGGATTTTGGAGACTCCTACTTAGCAATGCCTGTTACTTGAGTACAGTGCAAAATCAAGTCTAGTGTGGAGAGGACTAATCCCAACAAAACTGCACTTCTCACCATCAGGATATTAAAACAAACTCCTAGAACTGACAAGTCTCTTTGCAGAGATGCTTAAACACTCTTTCATCTAAACTCTAAGAAATATAAATGCTATTGACAGAGAATGAAATTATTCCCACATGAAAAAAATCATCTATTCTCAATAAATTGCACACATTTCCCCCCAAACATGTCCACATGAGGGAGGGTTCTTTTTGCAAAGACATGAGTAGGGAATTGTGAGTTTTAAGGCAGGAAGGCAAAGTATTCCAAGCCAGTCACCCTGATTATTTCTTTGGTTTAGAGAATATCTGAATAACAGTTCCTACATCCTGGCTTAAACGGGAAAAAACTGGTTCTCTCTGATAGAGTCCGGACATGTCTCTACTCCAAGATACCATATTACCATATTAGAAGTGTAACAACTAGCTTAAACTACTTAAACGAGATGTTCAAATTCTAGATGGTAAAAACTGGGTAAATTCCTTAAGCATATGCCCAATAAGATCCTTTCTCCTAACAAAGAAGTTGAAGTGCTGCCCTTTGTAGCCAGACCTGCACATTTTGCACGTGTAGCAGATATACAAGATGATGAAGAGTGCTGTGAATGCACACACACCACCTTTAAAGTACAGAGTCTTAGGGATGCTGGATTACTTCCTCTTGTGTTTCATATGTTCTGAGTGTGCTTTTTTCTATCTTTTCATTTACATTACTGCAAAATCCATAAGCAGTGAACAGGGACCAGACATATCCTTTTTTACAGTGACAACTTCATAGTGACAAAGCAAGAAAGGAGAGACCAGATGCACTCACCTAAGTACCCAGTTTCACACAGATATGTACCTACAGCAGTGACATAAACACACAAGACAGTTTCACATGTTGCTATCTTTCATGTTCCTGCAGGCTGACTTCAGTGTCACAGTGATCAGAGTGACTGCTCTGAACCTCTGAATTCTAATTTTAAAGGCTAATTCTCCTGCATTATTAATAGGTACCCTTGGGAATAGTGATCTACTCTACTGTCACTGTAGTGATTTTTTTAAATGTTTTTGAATATCACAATTCCTCAGAACCATTTGTTGAATGCTTGCCTCAGAGATTTAGCACAGGTTGTTATAATTTTGTACAAATACATAGAGATATAGATGATATAGATATAGATGGACTTCTAAGCATCTAAGTACATTTGTAAAACAGGCTGGCTTTTTCACAAATTGTATCACATAAATTATTCCTAAATCAGTTTTCATGAATTATAAAATACAAGTAGAAGTGCATAACTTGCATCACTGAGAATATTTTATAGGACTATATAGCATTTTAGGAAGCAATAAATTTTCATATAGCCTAAATGGACTTGACAGGTGGACCAAGTGCCAATTCCTTTTAAAGCACAAAATGCAACCAAATTAGAAAAGATTCTCTTGTAGACAGGGGCATGAGATACTCATGAGGACTCACAGACACTTTTCAAGTTGTGGCACAGAACCTTATGATGCCCTGATGGAAGACCAGATGAGAATTCAATATGAACTGTTTATTGCCTTGAAAAGTGTATTCCCATTCAATGAGTAAAGACAGAATTGAACAACAGCAAGCAGTCCAATCAAAAAAATGGGGATCAAGGTAATAATATATACTGAAAATACCACTATCTTCACAATTTCCATACTCCTAGTGTGGTTGCAGAAAATCAGACATAATTAATCCATGTTTTGGGAAATGCACTGCAAAAAGACAATTTTTTAACAAATACAGTATGTAACATGCATAAAATTGAAAGCAACCAATAACATATAAATTCTTTCCTAATTATTATTCATAGATTGCTTAGGCTGGTTTTTTTTTGCATTTTATACAATTTAATAAAATTAACTTCAAAGAATACCAGAATGCAATGAAAACAAATAAACAGTGCAGACAAGCTGACAAATTAGATTTACAACTTCTCTTGAGATGCTATTAAATTATTGTAATAAGAAATCATCAAACAGCAAAATCCTGTACTCACTGAAATTAATAGAATTTTTTAATCCTGTGACATATCTGGGACCAAGATTCTCCACCAATACTTTTTAATGAGAAATATTTTATTTATAAGTAATCATCCAGGACTCATTTGTTCTAGTCTTTGCAACCAAATTACTGCCTATTATCTTCTGCTAGTGTTATTTTGCTATAATTACCCAAGGATGCTTTCTGTCTGCATATTTTTATAGTTGGGACATAAAAGCAATGTAAATGACACATGGAAGAAAAGCTGTTGACTTCTATACCTGCAATACTTTGCTGATGTTTCCCATGGTCATACAAATAAAGAAAATGATCTTGTTTCTATTCTTAGCACTAGTGCTAAATCTAGAACACATATTATGCAGGAACCCTAGAAAATACTTTTCCATCCATATTATGTCAGTTTGCTACTAATTCCCAGAATCCTGGACTAAACCACATACAATTTTGATGAGATGACATCAGACAAAATCCCTTGTCATCTAAATAATGGCAGAAGAAATGTGGGAATACATCATAATTCGTTTAGGCTATGACTGGGAATGTTAGGGTTTTTGCTTTGTTTTGTGTCCGGGAGTTGTTTTACCCTAAAAAGAGACTGGATTACCAAAAAAATTAGAGAATAAATAGTGACTGTATTTTTACTTACCATGCTTTAAGGAATATGCATAGAAATGTGAGTGTCTGACAAGTCCATGGCTCTGTGATAGCTATATGATTTAGGATGGGTATAGAGGGCATTATGCATTGGCACTAGGAAAGAAAAGCTGTGTTCTGGCAACATAGAAATGTCCAAGAAGAACAGACTTAATTGGTGTCCTATGATTTCAGTGATGAACTACCTTCAATGTATTATTTAACAATCTTACCTCTTCTGTATTGGTACATGCACCGTGGACCAAACCTGTTCTTGCAGAAAGACTATTTATACTTAACAGACTTGTGCAGTAGTGTTTGCACCACATACTGCAATTGCATCATTCTACTTGCCAGTGAAGCCACTTGAGGAGTGGCTGAGGTCACTTGGCTTGTTCAGCTGAAGAAGAAAAGACAGGGGCAACATCACAGCAGTCTACAGCTCCCTCATGGGAAGAAGAGGACGTGCAAGCACCTTTCTTATCTGTCTGGTGACCAGTGAATGAACCCAAAGGAATGGCATGAAGCAGTGTCAGGGGAGGTTTAGGTTGGATATTAGGAAGACATTCTTCACCCAGAGGGTGGCTGGTTACTGTAACAGGCTCCCCAGGGAAGTGGCCACAGCACCAAGCCGGACAGAGTTCAAGAACCATTTAGACAGTTCTCTCAGGCACATGGTATGATTCTTGGGGCTGTCCTGTGCAGGGCCAGCAATTGAACTTTGATGATTTTTGTGGATCCTTTGCACTTCAGGATATTCTATGACTCTATGAAATACAGGTTTTCTTTATACTTTCCACTGACATGAATTATACAGATTTTACTGTTGTAATAGCAAAAGAAGTTTGGCCTTCAGTAGGATGCTTAGAAAAAACTTGAAAGAATCTGTCAGTGTTTTATAACTATGAGATAGCTACATCTCAGACCACCAGTAAATGGTGGTGTAAATAAAGAAACCATCTTTATTAAAGAAAGGATGTCAGAGGTCTCTTCTCTAATTCTAGTTTCTGCAAACCCCTTTGCTGTATTTTCCTTTGAATTTCAAAAAGCTGTAGCTGTACTTTTTCAACATTGTCTCCTTTTTCTTGATACTCTAACTGATTGAATTATTGTTCCTTTTAGGTTGAAGGCAATTTTTTATATGATATATATTACAGAATTTTGCTAAACTTCAATGGGCACCTTTCAAGCTAATGCTGTTTGTCTTACGACAAAAAAATATGCAATACTCCTACAAGTCAAACTAAATCAAGAGCAGATGCCTTGTAGGTTCTTGTTTTCAAGAATAAAAGTAATTGGGTCTTCAGACACCTGGGATACACCTTAATTTGTCTGTTTGTCTCATAGCTAATTGAGAAAGATTGCATTCTTGCAAAGTGACGCTTTTTCCAGACTTATTGCAGCAGTAGGGAACTGAGTAGGATTAAGATCTTGTTCATGCTTGGTTCTACTGTGTTACAAATCTCTGGAGAGTGCCTTACTACAAAAGAATTATGGTCCAAGGCAATTTCCTTTGTCAACTGCTGCAGCTTTATAACTGTAAAGGGAAGGACAGGGGAGGACACAGAAGATAAAGAACAAAAATGAGACAAAGGAAAAAAGCAAGAAAGTCAGCCCTTATAAAATAACTGTTCTTGTACCTTGCTGAAATTATATAGAATGCTAAAAGACTACAGTTTATTTGCTTGGCACTGATAGACGACCTACCAACATTTGTTTCTAGCCACAGAACATAAAATTGTATGAACTATGCTTTATGGCTTATATTAAAGTTGCAGTAACTATTTGTTCAGCATTTCAACTTTGAAGCATGGAAAAAATATTTTTTTCACAAGAGTTACATCATTAAATCTCGGTCTTGAAGTGAGCCCAGTTTCCTCCTGCCTTTTCTATTAATGAACTTTGGGAAACAAGAGGGTTTTGCATGCTGTTTTATTGCAATATGTTGTACATGTATTAGTTGTATAAAGAGACAGACCATAAGGTATGTATTCCTGGAAAACATGGAGTTTTTTCCTAAAGAAATTAAAATAACTACTGCTCTGTGTGATTGATTAGTCTTTCAGTATGAAAAACAAATTGAATATATTTGCAATGCTATTTATCAGAATACAATGTATTCTCTTTTTTGATGATGCGTACTAGATTTCTGCAAGAGAACAGAGGACAGGTACACTCAGCTTTGTTGATATGAGCCTCATGGGCCACTACGGAGTTTTTTGTTACTTTGTTCTAGCACCACCACATAATTCAGCAGTACCTTAATTTATTTTCAGTCCTATGAGGGATGATTTTTTTAGCTTCTGACAAATATATATTTTTGACCACTGGTTTATTGAGCAGTAAATGTGATGGGATACAGTCATAGTTTCACCCCAATCCAGAAAAAGGGCTGCAAGCAGGACCCTGGCAACTACCGGCCTGACAGCCTGACCTCCGTGCCTGGCAGGGTTATGGAGCAGTTCATCCTGAGTGCAATCACACAGCACCTTCAGGGTGGACAAGGGATTAGACCCAGCCAGCATGGGTTTAGGAGGGGCAGGTCCTGTCTGACCAACACGATCTCTTTTTACGATCAAGTGACCCACCTCATGGATGAGGGGAAGGCTGTGGATGTGGTTTATCTGGACTTCAGCAAGGTTTTTGACACTGTCTCCCATAATATACTCCTGAAAAAGCTGGTAGCCCATGGCTTGGACAAGTGTACCCTCTCCTGGATTAGGAGCTGGCTGGAGGGTCGGGCCCAGAGAGTGCTGGTGAACGGAGCTGCATCCAGCTGGCGGCCAGTCACTAGTGGTGTTCCCCAGGGGTCTGTATTGGGTCCAGTCCTGTTTAACATCTTTATTGATGATTTAGATGAGGGGATTGAGTCCATCATCAGCAAATTTGCTGATGACACCAAGTTGGGAGGGAGTGTCCACCTGCTGGAAGGCAGGAGGGCTCTGCAGAGGGATCTGGATAGACTTGAGAGATGGGCTGATTCCAATGGGATGAAGTTCAATAAGGCCAAGTGTCAGGTCCTGCACTTTGGCCACAACAACCCCATGCAGCGCTACAGGCTGGGCACAGAGTGGCTGGAGAGCAGCCAGGCAGAAAGGGACCTTGGAGTACTAACTGACAGGAAGCTCAACATGAGCCAACAGTGTGCCCAGGTGGCCAAGAAGGCCAATGGGATTCTGGCCTGTATCAAAAATAGCATGGCCAGCAGGACCAGGGAAGTGATCCTTCCCTTGTACTCTGCGTTGGTGAGGCCACACCTTGAGTACTGTGTTCAGTTCTGGGTCCCTCAGTTCAGAAAGGATATTGAGGTGCTGGAGCGGGTCCAGAGAAGAGCAACAAGGCTGGTGAAGGGACTGGAGCACAAGCCCTATGGGGAGAGGCTGAGGGAGTTGGGGTTGTTTAGCCTGGAGAAGAGGAGGCTCAGAGGTGACCTCATCACTGTCTATAACTACCCGAAGGGAAGTTCTAGCCAGGTGGGGGTTGGTCTCTTCTCCCAGGCACTCAGCAATAGGACAAGGGGGCACGGGCTCAAGCTCTGCCAGGGGAAATTTAAGTTGGATATCAGAAAAAAATTCTTTACAGAGTAATCAGGCATTGGAATGGTCTGCCCAGAGAGGTGGTGGATTCACCATGCCTGGAGATTTTTAAACACAGACTGGATGTGGCGCTGAGTGCCATGAACTAGTAAATGGACTAGAGTTGGACCAAGGGTTGGACTCCATGATCTCAGAGGTCTTTTCCAACCCAATTGATTCTATTCTATGATTCTATGATTCTATAGTTTTTTGCACAGGTAGGTATATTCCAAGGTATATTCACACAAACATATATATATGCATTATGTGTAGAACTTAAGATACAAATATGCAAATTATAAAAATCAATTTTGATGAATATGTCATTATAAACAGAAACATATATAACATACATGTTTATGTATATTCACCCATATGCTTTAAGTGTAGTAATTTTTTTGTTGTTAGAAAAACATTAAAAATAAGTAATTCAATGTCACTTGAGTAAGAAGTTTTCTACTTTCAGAATAATAGTTCAATGATCTTCTATACGTCTTGTTATTCTGTATAATCTCTCAGTCTCCATACTTAATTCTAAAGGTGATTATATTGGCTGCAAAACCTTATTTATAAATGCTTATCATAATATGTGTATCTCCATACCTAACAAAAATTGTCCACAAAAGAGTTACATTTGTTCACTAAATCATTGATGTATATATGCTAGCTAATGTTAAACAATCTTAGGACCTGAACTGTTGTGCTGTAATTGTGCAGGACTTTGAAAAAATGTTTTCTGCAGCAGACATTGATAAATAATGGTGCAAAAATGACCTAGGGTATAATTTAGCTTATAACTTGTAAGACCAAGTTAGATCAAACTAACCTTTGCTTAATTTTTAGAATTTACATAATTTAAAAACAAACAAACAAAACAGCCTACGAAACAGCTCAAATAAAAAATTATGTTTGGCATAGATACTGTATAGTAAGACACCTTGTAGTGCAAGGATTAACTAAACAGAATCTGGAAAACATGATTAGGCAGCCAAGAGAAAGGAAAATATCTAAATGATATTCACAAAGATAGCTAAAATCACTTGTCATAGAGCACCAGCAAGGAAGAAAGAGGAAGTCCATTAAGAAGATGTTATTCGACATCTTGTGCCTCAAATAAAGCAAATTAAATTGCATTAAAGCTGATGGACATCTTGTTTGTAGGAAGTCCTCAGTGGAAGAGATCCTATGGGGAAACTACCTACTGATCTGATTTAAACTTCCATATATGCCAAACAGAAAGCAGGTGACCTTTTGATTCCAGGTATGTAACTAAACATTATCAAACATTGGCCAGTATCTGCTTTGCCTGTATGTCACAGTTTGTTTTCATAACATACATCATTAGCAAGAAAGAAAGACAATCCCTTCCACTGGAGCATTGGCTCTGGAAAGTGCTACAGAAGAACAAGGGCACAAATATACTTGTTACTACTTTTTAATGTTCAGGGAGAAAAAAATTATTTTGTGTTAAACATTATATTTGGTATTTTACAAACTGTTTACCTGAATTAAGAAATTATTTTCTGAAATGTTGGAAGAATCTTATTTAACTAGGCAGTCTTTCTTCTTTCAGGGAATCACAATGGTTTGTTTTAAACAACAATTACAATAGAGAAACATACCAAATGCTTTAAATGACAAAGTACTCTTTCCTCTAAGAGCTATCAGTCAGAAAATGAATAAAAGAGAGCAGAGAATATGCAGCAGAAACAGCTATGATTTAAGTCAGAGCTGTTATAATCACATCACAGTACAGATTTGTTCTGAATAATTCAGCTTAATAATTTGTGTACTCATATTTATCATCGGTCTGTGTAGACACAGAAACAATGTTTTTATCTAATTATGATGTGTTTGACTTGAAATATATTTAGCACAGATGACAGTTTTTAATCACTAATTTTAACTTACAGAGTTAAGCATTACATAAAGATTAAATGATAATAAGAAAGAAAACAAGCCACACAGGGTTGCATAGCTTTTGTCTGGAAACAATTAAGAATAATGAAAGCCATTACCATCTATAAACTTCTTCATGAAAGTTGGTAGTGAGTTTGGGGTTTAGAATGTTTGTGAATTATTGACTGCAATTTGTCAGGCATGTTGGACAAAACCTATAAACCTACTTGGGAAAAACAATTTAAATATTGTTGCATTGCTTACATAACTGGAATATTTGAATAGCTGAATAACTGTCAAAATAATCAGTTAAAGAACTTAGCTTCCTTCGCTTCAGTTTATTTGTGATTATGCACTTTTAAAGACACTTCACGGTCAATTCCTTAGTGATTAGGAGAGAAAACTTAAATTACCATGCTAAGGATCAGATTGAAATTGCTTGAAGATTTATTGAAGACCCCACTGCCACAAAATATAAGACAGTACTTCTCAGGTGTTTCCAGAAACTATTTTGTTTCAGAAACTACTTTGTTTCTGAAGATCTTAGTGTTTTGGGAAACAGGTAAGTGTCATAAATAAATAATAAAGCATTTAATGATATCCATTAGATCTCTCATCCAAGTATGTGTTCAAGACATTGTTTGAATTCATCGAAACATTTCGAATTTGCAATGTTATTCTGTGAGAAGTGAGAAACACACTGAATGAACAGTTCAATAAGAAAAAGAGCTCTGAAGTCTACAGAATATGGCCCCGAGTTTAGCTCTACCCAAAAAACAGTGGCTGAATTTGGTATGAGTAGTGCAAAATAACAGAAGTGAACATGTACAAGAGGAGGACCACTAAGATGATGAGAGAGCTGGAGCTGAAGACAGGATGAGACTTGGGCTGTTCAGGCTGGAGAAGAGAAGGCTGTAGGGAAATCTTATTGCTGCCTTTCAGCTCTTAAAGGGGGCTTATATGAAAGAGTGAGAAAGAGTTTTCACCAAGGCCTACAGTGACAGGGCAAGGGACAATGTTTCTAAACTAGAAGATACAGTTTAGACTGGACAGAAGGGAGACATTTTTTATGATGACAGTGGTGAGTCAGGTTACCCCAAGAAGCTGTAGATACCCAGTTGATGAAAGTGAAAAGATATTAGTTCGTTCTGATTTTTCAAATACAGATTGTAAAACATCATAGAACATATAAAGAAATTTAAGTTGGATATCCGAAAAAAATTCTTTCCAGAGAGAGTAATCAGGCATTGAAATGGCCTGCCCAGAGAGGTGGTGGATTCACCATCCCTGGAGATTTTTAAACGCAGATTGGATGTGGCACTGAGTGCCATGATCTAGTAAATGGACTGGAGTTGGACCAAGGGTTGGACTTGATGATCCCGGAGGTCTTTTCCAAACCAATGAATTGTATGATTCTAGGATTGTATAGACATCAGTTACACATGTCATCATCATTACGGGAATATCTGAATAAATTTTTGGCTAAGAGAGTTACAGCTTTCATTTTTCCACAAAATGATGGAGTCTAGGTAATACCTTTCCTGTTTAGTCACTCATTAAAATGTGGTTGACACACTTAGAACAGATTTGATACAAGTTTTGCCCCTATGGCTTGTTTGACAATTTTAACTATAGTGGTCACTTGGCAAGAGATTATGCTGTTTTCTACTGTATTGTTTTTTCCTCTTCTAATGCAGTTGCCATCCTTATCTCACACTGCCTAATGCCTGATTACCTAACAAAACAACATTTTTTCTTTTTATTCATAGTGGTGTTTATGCTTTTTTTCTAACATACAATACAATACATACAAAACAAGGAGTAATGGGTTATAACTGAAAGGGGGGAAATTTAGGTTAAATATGTAGAAGAAATTTACTGGGAAGGTGGTGACGCAATGGAACAGGTTGCTCAGAGAAGCTGTGGATGCCTCATCCTTGGCAGTGTCCAAGACCAGGCTGGATGGGGGCTTTGACCAACCTGGTCTAGTGGAAGGTTGGTACTAGATGATCTTTAAGGTCCCTTCCAACCCAAACCAGTCAATGATTCAATAATATTATACGTATTATAAGTGTTATATATATAAAATATTATTGGAGACGGGAAAATTTTGAGGTTTTTTTTACTGTGCCACTGTGTTTTAATTGTGTTGTGCTGGTTTTTTGCGTAAGACCTCCTAAACTCATAGCTGCATTTCACTGATGAATCATTCAAGATTATTTGCTTAATAAAGAGAAACATACATACATGAGTATTTTGATTTCAAATTCACCAGTCCTTTAGCAAATGAATGGTAGAATGGAGTGGGAAGAATACAAAGGTTTCAGATTAGCAGAGTAATGTGATGGGAAGGGTTTATTTAAGATGGAGCATAGGAGCATATTCTGGAGTCAAAAGGGCATTTTCAGCAATTGCTGGTGACAATGTTGCAGCCTCCCAAAGAAAAACAAGTACTGAAGAGAATAACTCAGAAGAAGGACTGCACATTCTCACATAACAGCAGGGCCAAGTAGCAGTAAAGCCTGCTTATATTTTAGTACTTGCTAGCAATTAGTGCAATTGTCAACATACTCAGGCTCTCAATGATTTTACTGAGATTTGGACTTGCAATAATATCATCTGGAAACTGATGCCATACTATTCACTGGATAAAGCAAAATCTTTCATCAGTTGTACTGAGCTTTTTTAAGGATGACAGGAAAAGCTGTTGGGTGAGACATGCAGACTACGGTTGATTTATCTTTTTACAGACATCTGAACAAAAATATCTAAAACATAAACTGGGAGTTGCTGTAACAGCACACACTCCCACCCATGAAACAAGAGAAGAGAATGGAAGGTTATTTTCAAAACTCATAGATCAGCTTGAAACCAAGAAGATTATTTCTTCTCAAAACCAAGGACACAACAGCAAAAAATCTTCAAACTCAATCAGTGTGGGCTTTCATATGAAGTTAAAGAGTCAAGATCTGATGCTTGTTTCAGATGGATATTGGTATTTATTTTTCCATAACAGGCACTTAAAGAATACAACTTCTCACATAATTAAAAATCAGTCCTGAATTTAAACTAAAGCATGAGAGATTTGACAAGCAATGATTTGTTTCTATAACAAAGAGAAGGACATTTTAAGGATGCACTAATTATCTCAAAATATTATTTTATAAAAAGGAATAATAATAGTTTATGGAAACAAGTCTTAGAACTTTACCTTTGTGGCAGCATCAAAACAGACAAAGCCCATGCTAAAGTCGATGGTAAGTCCCATAAGATGACTCTCCAAAACACAGGCATATGTCTTGCACTGTAAAAGAAAAAAACAGAGAAAGTAGTTACCACAGAACGCATTTCTTACAATACTTTCTAGGACCACTATTTCTGCCTCTTTATTCTAATGTTTATATTTAAAAAAAATATTATCAGAAATGAGTAATTTGTGTGCAAATATGTTAATTTATTGCCAGTGTATTTCAAACCAAAGATTTTTGTCAGTGATGAAGTTGCTTAAGTAATGTGAAGAGGTGTTGTATCCATTAGAGAAAAAATGAAACAGAATTGCCTCAGTGGCTTACAAACGACAAGTGCTAAAAGAGAAGTTTTACGATTTTCAAATCTTACTTGCTTTTCAGAACCAGTAGCAACTTTTAACATTAATATATTCCTTTTAGCTTTTTAAGGAAAAATAAATGCATATGTAAAATATCTCCTTGGTATGCTGTTTATTGTGGTTCTATATTGACCTAATCTCATTGAAAAAGGTAATATTTCATGCAATTTAGCAATTCATGTAATCATATGAAATAGATTTTTGCTTCAGTGGACCAATATATCTCAAAGGTTTCTATGAGAAACCTTGAAATCCTGAAATGACTTTATCATTCTACAATTTTTAAATTTATACATCTATTTATTTCCATAACATCACACACATGCCATGAGAGATCTATTAAAATAATTTTCAGGATCAAAACTGTTGCTGAGCTTGGAAGCTGACTTCAGGTACAAAATTACAGACTTGTATTTTTCATTACTAAATATGTAAAAAAAACTTAAAACATTTCCAAATCTGATGCAATTTCTTTAAAGTAACCATTCTTATTTTATAGACATTTTACTCCCCCATATAAATTAAATACCATTATATTTTTCAAAAATTGCTGTAGCCACTAAAAAATATGAAACAGGGACAGACTCCCCTGACCTATAATGTGTCAGA